>NC_069378.1:46675909-46978939 GCF_021730395.1 Mercenaria mercenaria
ATGACACTGATTCAAACATTGCATAGAGATTATCAAGATTAAATTCTGACCAAGAGTCATGAATATAGGGTCCAAAATGTGGCATCAAAAGTGTTAACCAGGTTTACATGTGATTTGAGCATGTGACCTAGCTTTGAGCTCACATGACCCACATTAAAACTTATCCCATGAATCATAAAGATAAACATACTGACCAAAGGTCATGAAGATAGGTTCATACACGTGGCCACTAGAGTGTTAACCAGCTTTTCTAATGAACTGAGATCACCAAGACAAACATTCTGACAAATTCTCATGAGTTTAAAACTTAAACGCTACATGACCGAATTGAGGTTTTGCCTGTTAGTCATCAAGATAAGCAAACTGAACAGGTGCCATGAAAGTAGTGTCAGACATGTGGCTTCTGGAGTTGTTACCGGCTTTTCCTTTGAACTGAGGTCACCAAGACAAATTCTCATGAGTTTTGAACTAAAACCTCATATAACTGAATTTCAAACTTTCACTAAGTATCATCAAGATAAACATTTTGCCCAAGTTTCGTGAAGATAGGGTTAAAATGTGGCCTAAAGATTATCAACAAGTTTTTCCGTTTAAATTGAAACTGTGGACTCTTAGTGTGTTAACAAGACTGTCCTTTGATCTAGCCTACTGTCCTGACCTAGTTTTTGATCTGCCCTAAACCATTTTCAAAGTTATCCTAGAGATCATCAAGACTAACATTCTGACCAGGTTTCATGAAAATAAGGTCATAAATGCGGCCTTTAGCATGTTAACACACTTTTCCCTTGCAGTGACCAGGTGACCTAGTTTGTAAACCCGCATAACATAATTTCAAACTTAACACTATAATAAAGGTCATCAAGACAAACATTCTGACGAATTTTCATGCGTTTCAAACTTAAAATATTGTCTATAGAGTGTTTACAATATTTTCCTTTGTTTTGGCCTAGTGACACGGTTTATGATCCCACATAACCAAGCTTGGAGTTTTCCTAAATATCACCAAGATAAACATTAAGTTTCATAAAGATGTGATCATAAATATGCCTCTAGATTGTTAACAAGATTTTTCTTTGATTTTTACCGTGTGACCTAGTTTTTAACCCAACATGGCCCAGATTCGAACCTGGCCAAGATGAGCAAGAGGTCACCAAGAAAAGCATTTCACAAATTCTCAGAAGTTTCAAACCTAAACTGTGGACTTTAGATTGTTAACAATATCATCATTTTGTTCGGCTACTGATCTAGTTTTTGTCCTCACATGACCCAACTTCAAATTTGACCCAGAGATCATCCAGACAAACGTTCTGATTTCAGTATCTTACAGGGAATTATAAAAAGTTTTGTCTCTATTCGGGTCTCTCTGTACTGTGTAAGCGTTACTAATGTGGTACATGTACCATTCCAATGTACACGGAAAATCGTTGCTCGTAAGATACTGATATCGGCCTAAACAAGAAACATTCGGCACTAAAATGATTTTGCACTTCTGTTGTGCAGTAAATAAGTATTTTTATAAACAGCGTTAGAAAAAAAATGACTTCAGCAGGACATGAACTATCCATCTCCGTATAAATTGCCGGCATGAGATAAATAGCGTGGTCACCGAATGCACTGTTTCAAAAGGAAAAGAAAAAAACTCACTTACTTGGTAAAATATTAACCCTTGAGTGATAATATTTCAACAAAATCCGCCATATTTATCCGATAGTCAGAATTGTTTCACTTAAACCACTGAAATATACCAATTACATCATACCCCTGATGTTTCTTACCTAGAACAAATTACAGAAAGTTTTCGATACTAAATACGCTAGTTAATTATATCCAAAGATAATGTCTTTTTTTAATTTAATGGAATAGAAATCTCTGTATTTTTGAAAAGTCACGTTCTCCTACACCGTTGACAAGTGTTTTATATGCTCCAGGGATGTGACTACGCAATAAAAATCCTTTTGCATTTCCTGTTGGAGTTTAGTACGGGTTTTTAATTGTTTATGTAAAAATGATTTTGAAATGAGTTAAACCTATGAGTTTAATGAATACTGAAATCAGGTAAATATAAGCCGGAAATTAGATCCCTCGAAAGCACGAGAACAATGCAAACAGTAAAAATTGCAGACTCGGTTTAATTGAGTCTGTTCATGAGCAGTAATGGAAAATGCATTACTGCTCACGGCCCCTATCACCGGCTTAAGCAGTATTCAATTTTCAAATCTAAATGAGTTGAAATCAATGATCCCGAAAGACCAGAAAATATAACAATTCTGAGATGATGTCGGGGTGACATTTTATTGCCGCCACACAGCACTTAACACCAGCTGTTGTGAAGTAAATTTAATCCGGAAAGTAGATCTCTCGGAAGCACCGAGAACAATGTAAACAGTGAAAATTGCAGACTCGGCTTGACTGAGTCTGTCCATTAGCAGTAATTAAAAATGCAACGCTGCTCACGCCCCCTAGCACCAGCTTAAGCAGTATTCAATTTTCAAATCTAAATGAGTTGAAATTTATCCAGTCACAAAGAGTTTAGAACTGATATCATACAACTTACGATGTTCTTCTTCCCTGTCAATAGGCTAAGAATTCCTATCGGTCGAGATCTTCGAATCTAGAAAATAAAAACCGTATGACATGAAGCCAATGCCTTTCTGTTAAACGCTGCAACTCTATTTATTCGCTCTGACTCTCTGGTACTCAGCTCACGTATTTACTATTATAAAGTAAGTATAAACGTCTCATTTCAACTACTTGATGCTAAGCTAATAAACATGTATGTTACCAGTTATAGCATTCGACAGTCATATAGGTATGGGCCTTATAGCTGACTTATCTATACCACGTTGTCTGTCTATGAAGCTCTAACGTCTTCTCGTTTTAAACAATCGTTCGGTTCTGTGAGGAATCAGGCTTCTGTACAATATTCTAGAATACATTATTTACTGCATCCTCGATATATCTACATCATTTGCTTAATACCACATATTTTGTATGTACGTGCTTTTGACATCATATTTAATCGCCGTCGGGAACATATATTAGTGACACCACAGAAGACTGTTATGAGTTCTTAGTGGGAGAATGGTGCATAATGCAGATGACTCCCCAATTCCAGATTTTCCTGATTATTTAGCGTGCAAGGTGTAACTCATCTACACATGAGATTCGTATCTAAATTTTAGTATAAGCGGAGGGTAAGAAAAAACGCAACCCGTATTTTTGACAGTTTTATTAATGCATCGGCCCTGATGATTTTTTTGTCAGTTGTAGTCATAATTTATCTATTTTACCTTAAGTTAGCAGTCCTGTGTAGATCTACCCTAAAGGTGATTTTGTCAAATACTTAGGCTAAATTATGCGTCATGTGTAAGTCAGATTACACCATTTAGATGCCTGCAAAGATATCACCCTCCAAACCAAAAACCTTGATCCCATTGAGTGTATTGAAAAGCAATGATTCTGGCAACAAATAGGTCTTCGAAAGAAAAAAAAACTATGGTTTCAGGGTGTAGGATTTTTATGATTGCAACAAATTAAGTTAGGCTACAGATGGGATGTACAACAAGTATTTTTGTAAACATTTAATATTATTAACATTAATAAATGTAAGTGGAAATCTGTTGTTTGTGAGAGGTTTTGCTTAATTAGTAATATATTTGAGTGACACATTTTGATTTGCATTATGACATACTTTTATTTCCTGTTTCATGCATTTGTATCAATTATCTATTGATGCTTGTTCATTCATTATTTACTATTCTGATATTCATTTACGTCAAGTGAATTTTTCAAACCGAAACAGTCGTTTTAAATTAAATTAACTATTTGTCATTTGTTGAAGTTTATTGAATGTCCCTATTTAAGGGACTCCCTTATTCCTAATAGGCCATTATTGGTTTAAGATATGTCACGATACGAGTTATGTGTCTCAGGGAAGTGCCTACGTTTTTAGTACCTTGGGCACTGAAATGAGCATAATTGCTAAGGTGACTATGTCTTAGATTAACTGATTAAGAAAAATCAACAACAACACGTGTAGCGTTTGTTCATAGATAATTATTAACTTCCAACGTTTCGGCGTTAAGCCTTCCTCAGGGAAGAATAACAATAAAAACAACGGACGTGACGTAGTTAAACAACGTCGCGTAAAAAGGCGGTAAAATGTGTACAAAGTTTAGATCTACATTATTTACAATGTTAAATAAATTAAAAATAACGTTTCTTTAAACGGATTTAACAAACATACCGAGTAAATTGTCGGATAGTGTTTATACAAAATTTCCTATACTTATGTATATAAAAAACAGAAATAGGAAAAAACAACGATATACTCGGCATTACATATCTATATATGTAGATCAATACAATTAGTTGATTGGTCAATTAATATCAAATAAAACTTTAGAATTTAAACCATCTGGATAGAGCGTTTTCAGTTTATGTATCCACACTGTTTCTTTGCAGAGACGATCAATGTCATTTCTTACAACATCAATAGGCATAAAAGAAAAGTCCTTTAAGCAATGATCTCGTAAATTGAAATGTGATGCAACCATTGAGGAAAAAGTAGGGTCAGTAAAACTATTAATATCAAATCGGTGACTGTTCATGCGTTTTGATACAGGTTGCTTAGTTTGTCCCACATACTGTTTGTCACATTTTTTGCAAGTAATCAAATAAATTACACAGTTACTTTTACAGTTTACGTTATGATGTAAACTGTATGCTTGACCAGTCATTTGACTGGTAAATTCTGAACCTGTTTCGATATTGGTACAATGCGAACATCGGCTACCATTACATCTCTGTGAGAGATAAAGTTTATCACTTTGCTTATTGAACTCTGAACTTATCAAATAGTCTTGTAAATTTTTCGGACGTCTATAGGCAACAACAGGTTTACAGTTCTCATAAACGGATTTAGTTGTAAAGCTTTTTGATAGGTTCAAAATACTCCAGTATTTATTAATAGTGTTACCAATACGTGGAAGCGCTGGATCATACACAATAGTAAAAGGAATTACACTATTTTTGTCCCCAACTTGAGTCTGTAAAGCTTCTTGCTGAGATATATTGACTACTTTTTGGAAGGCACGGTCTAACACATCATGTGGGTAACCCTGTCAACGAAGAATTCACGAAGCTGTGATAATGAATGTTTGAACTTGTCATCATCTGATATTATACGTCTATAGCGTTTTGCTTGACTATACGGAATACCGTTCTTACATTGTTTGGGATGACATGATGTATAGTCCAGGTACTGGTGGTTATTAGTTTCTTTCACATATATGTTAGTTTCGACACATAAATTCTCTCCCTTGGATATATTTACATCTAGAAACGAGAGCGAATCTTGTGAAATAGTATGCGTAAACTTTATGTCAGGATGAAAACTGTTTAACTCTCTGATGAAAAGTTCTAGTTCTTCCAAGGAATGATCCCACACCATAAAAATATCATCCAGGAAACGCAGCCAAAGTGTCGGTTGTAGATCTCGATTTCTAAGGAAGTCTTGTTCAAATTCTCCCATAAATAACGATGCGTATGATGGTGCCATTGAGCTGCCCATCGCAGTACCCATTTTTTGGAGATAAAAATCTTCATCAAATTTGAAATAATTATTTTGCAGAACAAGTTTAATGAGGTTTGCGACATCGTCACTTTTCAATCTTCCATGGCAAAGCTCGTCCAAAAAATATTTACATGCGTCTATTCCGTCGCTGTGCGGCATGTTTGTGTATAGAGAAGAAACATCTAGTGTCACTAAATAAGTAGCCTTACTTTTGAATTTGAAACTTTTAATCTTTTCAATAAAGTCAGTTGTGTCTTTAATATAAGACGGTAAGTTTATCATGTGCGGTTTGAGTATATAATCAATATATTTTGAAATGTTCTCCGTGGGCGAGCTGCATGCCGACACAATGGGTCGCCCGGGATAATTTAGCGGTAGATTGCTGTCGGGAGTCTTATGTATTTTCGGCAGCACGTAAAATACCGGAGTTCTAACAGACTCTGGAAACATGTCAAATTCCTTGTTACATTACTATTTGTCTCTTCTATACTTTCAATACATGTAGATATATTCTTAAGAACATTATCTTTAGGATCTTGTTTAAGTTTTTCATAATATTTACCATCACTAAGTTGCCTCAGAATCTCTTTCTTGTAATCCTCCGTGTTCATTATAACAATTGTATTAGATTTGTCAGCTTTCTTGATAACAATCGATTCATCTTGAGATAATTTTCTGAGCGAATCTAGTTCAGTTTTTGAAATATTACTATATCGTCTTTTCTTGTTACAATTCTGTAATATTTCTTCAGTAACAGCTGTTATATAAAAGTCTAAGTACATATCGCGACCAGCTGGAGGAGTAAAAGATGACTGAGATTTATTGTAGAATGGAAGATCATGATAATTATCTGTATCTGCATTGTTATCATCGCTCTCGCATTCGCTGTCATTTATTATTTTTGAAGCAAAATATTCCTTTAGACGAAGCCTGCGATTGAATTTAAAAATGTTTTCTGCTAATTTAAGCTTATCATGCGAGTTAGTTTTCAAAGCCTATTGCAATTAGAGAAACTGTTAGCGAACAGCATGGATCCTGACCAGACTGTGCAGATGAGCAGGCTGATCTAGATCCATGCTGGTCGCAAAGCCACTATGTTGGTTTTCTCATGGCGCGGCTCATATTTTGTTTATAGAAGGCCGAATTCTATCATTTACAACATGATTGCAGTTATTAATCTATTTTCTAGAAATTTTCAAATTTTCCAGCTTTTGCCCGCCATAACTTTTAACTTATCCTGTATGCTATATTAAAGCTGTCCTCCTTACATTCTAACATAATGTTAATAATACTGGCCTGTATGTAAAATCAAGGATGGGCTTTTCTAGCTGTTTCAATGTCTTTTCCATCGAGGCCTTTTACATTAAAATGTACGTTTGCAGTCGTAAGCAGTGTCTCATTAAAATTAGCGTATTTTGGATTAGGTACAAGTTTTCAGAATAAAAGATATAGGCATTGATATTCAATGTATTTTTAAGATCTTGATGGGTATCTATAATAAGATATTGAGTAAAATAAAATAATGCTTAGATCGATTACCTTGCTTGATTTGATTGAAGAGCGTTTCTATGAATGATCGAAATTTCCATCTTTGCCGGCCATAACTTTCAATCATATTTTACCTTCAATATCCTTTCGCCTAGCCTCAAATCAAAGAAGACTGTTTCGTGTAGCTATTTTATGCCATTTTTAACGAGACCGTTCACAATTAAATGCATGTTTGTACTCGTAAGCAGTGTTACATTAAATACAGCGTATTTTGACCCGGGTACGATTTTAGAGTGAAAGAAATTGGTGCTCACAACAGGCGTTTTTATTACATGACTGTATTCTATTGTTTCTCTGATTGGCTGAAAACGGTTCGAAAAGTAATGAGTACATCTCATATCAACTTCTCTTGGGTTATAATAGAACGAAAATAAAAAATAGATCGAAGTAGGTGCTTGGAAAACCAATATCAACCCGATTTGGTCTAAATTTATTCCTTATTTCTTTATTAAAGTAAAACGGTTACAATTGTAATAACAAGACTGACTTTACATTTATTCATGTAATAAAACAAGTATTGATTTATCAACCTATGAAAAAGTCAATAATTGTATAATATTCAATTGGACTTTAAACATATTTACAATGCCATTGCTTTACAGAGCAAATGTTACCCTACGTTGCATATGACAGATACAAGACACTGTTTTTTCCGCTTTCACAAAACTCATCTGTATGCGACTCCACGCAAGTAGGAACCGCACACGATATTGCAAGCCTTAGTAATAGCGGACTACTATGACTTATTGGTCCAAGAGCTCACGGACTTTTATTGCAACAGTTGAGGCCAAAATAAGTTTATACTTTTTTGGAAACAATATTTCATATCCTCCATGAAAACTCATTTCTTAAGTGTCAAAGCCGTGTCAGTCTTTATTTTGTTCACTTATGTTTGTGACAGGGGAGGTAAAACTCACTTTGTATTAAGGAAAGCACTACCACAGAATTAATATGCGTACATAATGTCATATTTCAGAGAAACATACACCCAGAGATACACCAATAGTTCTGGTCAGGATCAGATTCAAGAACTTTTATTATCTCTTTTATAAACTTTAGCTCCAAAACCACGTCAAGGTTTTTGTGATTTAAAATAAAAACCTTATAGACAGGTTTGACTTTTAAGGGTGAACATTTTCTTTAAACGACATTTTTGAATTTAGAAATGAGAAGAGAAATATTATGTTGAATTTAAATGTAGTGAAATCTTATCCCCGTCCGCTATCTCGGCATTCCTGGGCCGTTAAAGAAGTTCATGTAATGTTCATGTCAGCAATATTTCCCTTGAGAACCAGAACATGCCGAAG
The DNA here is from genome assembly GCF_021730395.1 of Mercenaria mercenaria. Taxonomy (NCBI): domain Eukaryota; kingdom Metazoa; phylum Mollusca; class Bivalvia; order Venerida; family Veneridae; genus Mercenaria; species Mercenaria mercenaria. Next base: position 46,684,340 of record NC_069378.1, read on the forward strand.
TCACATACAAAAAAAAGTAATCGGCCGGAAAATTACCTAGTACCATTACGGGGTTACTGAGGAAGCTTTAAAGCAGGTATTCACACGTTGTATAACACTTATTATTAGATCTGGAGTTATATTTTGCACTATGTGATTGAAACCTAATGTACTTTATTCCCTGCGACAATATTACAAAATTCCATGTTATTTAAAAAAAATTCTTGTATATACTAAGACATTAAGAATAAAGCTTTCAACGGAATTATGTCCCTCGCCAATTTTTGTAATTTGAGAATTATCAGAATGTAATTGTTGTTTTTCAATTTTGAAGCGTGTTGACGTTTATTTTGGACAGCTAATGCTGGATATATCTTTCAATTTGATTGTAGACATTTTGTAATGACTTAAATGATGTGCATGGTTAAAAATGACAAAACAAAATCTGTTTTGTATATAGAGTAAGTCATAAAAAAAGAAATCCACAAGCATTATAAGTAGCAGAATTATTATGTTATTGTTAATCAAATCAATCAAAAAGTTTCTGTACAACCGCCTCTATAGCATAGATCGTCTACCTAGAGCGAAGGAGGTCGTTGGTTCGATCCCATGACGCGGGATACCAAGGACGTGAGAAATGATACCAATAGCCCCTTGCTAGGCGGTCAACATTAAATTAAATATGGACACTGGCTTCTTTACCTTCGCGGCGATAGGTTCTATCAGGAATGAAATGAAGTAGACAATCTATCTATAGGCTGAATGTATCCTTTGATTCTGTTATTATTTCCTTGGGTACGTCTTTGAATTCTCGTATAATAATACCTGAAAGTTTTAACAACATATGTGACATATTTAATCAATCTGTGTAGTATGATTTAAAACATGCAAATTAAACAAGCGCGAGTTAATATAAATTTATTATATATGATACATTTTATTACATTTTATGCGTACTTTGCTGGACAAATGTGTGATACGGTATAATATCTGACTTTAAAATGTATTATAGATATTTAGTCTCGTATTTGTGTCATGTTAATTAGACTGTAATAACATATGCCTTTGGAATATTTATAACATCTGACGGCCTGTGAAAATATTGTATATATTTAAGATAATGTTTCTGGTCACATAACAAAAGAAAATATTTTCCAGAGTTCGTTGACGTCATAGTTTTGTTATCAGTTATTTCGAAATGAAAAATTTTGCCATTCTACCAAATTATAGGTCATTCTGAGATATGTTTAATGACATTTATGGTTTTATATACTTGCTGACTGTTGGTTCTGAAAATGACACATATTTTAAAGATTTGGGTTTGAATATGAAATATATTCACTTTTGCCATCTTAAGGTAGGCACAGGTCACGTTTACGTAACCCGTCCCAAAATATATATTTTAAATTATCAAACAAGCGTTAGACATAAGAAGACTTTCTATTTCAAACTTAGGTCTATTTCAAACTAATAGTTCCCTCTTATTATGTATTTATGAATAAATATATAAACCTTACCTAAATATGATCTTAAAGGGATAATACATCAGCTGCTAGAACGTCCGGGTATATGATTGTAACATTAGCGGACGGTAAAACTTCATATTTTTAACGTTTAAATAAATTAAATCTAAACTGTCTTAAAAATCGATATTTATTGACAAAGTGGGAAGCCCGGATTCGCCTTTTCTGTAAAGCTATATATTTTTTTAATTGCAGCCGAGTGTGTTATGTGATACATCTGTAAGTCAGTCATATAATATTCAGAATTGTACGAACAAATATTGGAGTATCCAAAAGTAACGCTCTTAATGATTAACCTGGTATTGGAGTTTATCTAACTTTCAATACATCTTCTTCGATTGCCTTGAAAAAGACCTAGCTTTGACGTAAGTCCGGGGAGCTATGGCTATACATTTGTCGGTGTCGGTGGTGTCTGTAACAACTAAAACTGAATAAAACTGCACACATACCTTCCCCAGGATGCTATTAACAGAATGATTCAGGTCGTCATTTTTATGAAATACTTACCATTTTAGCACTTCAATGTTTTTATTGAAAACTGAATCATTGATTAATGATAAGCTAGTATCTACAGGTCACAACTTATTTAAACGAAATAAAAGTAATTCACTCTATTGTTGCTCAACTTATCAAAATATGTCCTTTTCTGTACTTAAAGACATTAGCTCAATATGACGCAAATTCAAAGACCTATTGCTGTACGCCTGATGGTGTCAAATGCGTTTTTAAGCACTATTTTTACCATGCCCGACAAGGTAATACCTTGGTCATTACTCAACGCCACTGGATGAAAGGTCACATATGCCTTCCCTATAATCATACTAGCTGGATGACATAAATTCAAGAACCTTTGTTATCTCTTTGATGAAATATGCCCCTTTGTATTCATTTTTTGTCAACAAACTCTAAATTAGTACTTCAGTAACAACACTTTTAAACGGAAACTTCACTATCCCTTCACATATGCCTCCCATGTTATCATACAAACTGAATGACAGCTATTGTGATCGCTCACCATCCGTCCGTCGTCCATCCGTCCGCCCGCACTTTTCTTTCTACTCTGAAACTACTGCTCAGACTTGCACCAAACTTCAGTAGAATCCTTGCATGGCTGATCACCGCCGTTTGAATACATCTGCGGATGTCTCTAAATTGCTTTTTGTTCTTTTAGCATGTGTAAATGTTGAGTTCTGCTCAACCCGGGGCTAGAGGGCGTGGCCGGTAGCATGCATTCCACTACCGTCCATGAACAGGCTCAATCAAACCGAGCCTGCAACATTTTCGTTTTTGTCGTGTTGAGCGACCTGTGAAGTTTCCACTTTTCTTTATTTTGTAACAAGTTTTCTTCGGGGGCGTTTGATCCCTTTTAAGAAACTGCTAGAGTTGGAAATAGACATACATTTAAATGACTTCTCACGAACCACATGATGAATCTTGATCAATCATGTTATGTAGCATCACCCATTCTTTTTCAAATTTCCCTTTTATGAGACACTAGAGATAACAATAGAAAAACTTCTCATAAACCGTTCCATGAATTTTCATCCAGCTCGATCTGTAGCATCCTTATATGGTCCTCTCAAAGCTTGGTATCGTTTTAGAGGCCACTTGAGCTAAAAGTTAAAACACCTCTAAACGGCCTCTTCTCATGAACCACTTGATATATCTTCATCCGACTTGGCTTATAGTATCATTGTAAGGCCCGCTGATAGTCTTATTCAAATTTTGGCACTTAGCCCCGTTTTAGCCCACTTGAGCTAAAACTTGAAACACCTTTAAACGGCTTTACACTTGATTGCGTCTATCCGTCCGTTATAATTTGTGTCCGGAGCATAACTATATACCCATAAAAGGTATTGACTTCAAACTTAGCACGTAGGTTGGTAGCAATAAGAAGATGTGCAAAGCATGAACCGGCTCTGTAGGTCTAAGGTCAATGTTAGAAATTTGGCTAAAAGGTCAAAACCCCGATTTTGTGTCCGGAGCATAAGGTTTAATCTATTCAGGGTATTGACTACCAACTTTGCATGTAGGTAAGTAGTGATAAATCAATGTGCAGAGAACATCAACCTGGTCTGTTGGTTTAAGGCCATGGTCAAGGTCAAATTTGTCAGTCAAAAAATCAAGTGTCTTGCCCTTTCGTGCTCCCCCATCCCCACACCTCCTACCAAAAAATAACTTTTTAAAAATTCTTCGGACCTCCTCTGATATAACCCTTCGGGCGTATATCTGCGCTTGGCGAAGCTCTTGTTAATTTGTTTTTGAGGCATCTTAGTAAGGTCACTCCAAGAATGGGGGTACCTGACACCTTTTAAGGGCCGCTAGGACAAATAATAGAAAAGTTGATACTAATTTCTTAACTCTCGATTGCGAAACAAGGTCTTACAACTCAGATTAATCGCTCTAGAGACTCATTCCAGATGTAATCAACCTCGGGTTTAAATGTTTTTGTTGTGTTCTAAATGGAAAAACGCAATAAGTAGTTAACAACAAACCGAACCTCAACACAAATTCCTGTACCTTGTAGAAAAATGATAGAATTTTGTGATTTTACAAGTCTTTCTAGTATTCTGAGACCCTAGATGCACAAGACAAACCAGGAAGTTGTCATTAATTTTGCTATGGTCCAGTATATCTGAGTACACCTCACTCAGTTGATTAATTTTATTTTGAATGCACCGATTTTTATCATTCTTATGGCATTTTGTTCTCAATATAATGTGCTGAAACCCGCATTAAAAAATAACCACAGGTTACGGAACTACACACAGAGTATCATTATTTATTGAACGCCCTTTGTATACTTAAATTTAATACATTTTTTTCAAGACATTGTTAGCTCACAATAATTTAGAAAAGAATGAAAGAGGAAAATAATTCTTATAGTATGCTTCTTCTTAATACTGGGCATCTTAATGTTGGCCACATTCAGTGTTACTTGCCAAGATCATGTATAGGCTATTTTTGTAACATTTACTTTAATATAATTATGTTTAATGACATAAAGAATTGAAACAGTTTTCACAGGAATGTTATTACACAAGTCATGTATCAACAGGCCAAATTCAGAAAGAAATAGCAAACATGTTTCCCAGCTGAACTATTAGTATTTACTTTTACCCTGAATGCAAATGTACATATTTCAGCCTAGTATCTGAATAATGAATGCAATTATATAACCGTCGAAAATTTCAGTGTTAGCCTCATGTTAGCTTCAGTTAACAAGATATATAAATGGATAACGTTACATATACTAAATCTATTTGATATTTCTCATTCGAATAAATTGTTTCTAAGTGCAGTGTAACGATTGACGAGGAAATGTTCATCCTGCAATTTGGCTTTCTTCCTTAAAACTTTTACAGCGTTTAGAATAAAAAAAACCTTATGTGGTTACTTTCAAATTTTCCTTGGGATATGATTTATTGATAAATATTTAATTTAATCTATTTTGATACCTAGTGAACACATTATTTTTTATTATAATTATACCATGATATTTCCTTTAAAACTATTGCTGTTTAAGAAAGCTGTCTATATAGGCCTGTAATCACATCTCAATAGATAAAAGTTGCCTGATGCCATCCGTATGTGAAACTTGTTTCCATTGAGCATAGTGTCACCTAAAAATGGAGAGAAATAGTTTAACTTATATTTGAATAAGTATTTATATAGGATCTTTATTTTCTCCGTTAACATGCCGAAAACAGAAGGTACCGGCTCCACAATTTGTAAAATAAAAAAGTATGATACACGTACACATTTTTTTCTTCGCCTTTTTCTGTCAGCTAGGAGGAAATAGAAAAAAGAAAAGATATTCGGTGTTATTGTATAGAAATGTTGGGTTGCTGTATAGATAAAAAAATTCTTTCATTTTGTACATGATTTCTACTCTATAACCATGTGAAGTTTCAATAAAATCACTAGTTCTGTTTAGTGTGATATTCCCGCTGGATGTTTACATATGGAGTGCATCACTTCTTGACAAAATTGTGACGCTTTACAAAAGAGTTCGAATATCCCTGTGCAATTTTAAATTAAAGCTGCATTTCTGACACTTTTCGGTAGATATACCAGCAAAAAGACGGAATTTATTACAGTGTACTTTAGTCTATTAGCTAAATGAATCCATAAGTACATTACTGAGTTTACGGAGAAAGCCAAGCTCATCATTAATTTTTGAGTGAGAAAGTTTATTAATTTCAGCCATTTAAAAATACGCCTGTATTTATTTCAGTCAAATCCCGCTGTTTTGTATTGGTTGAAGACTTATAAATTTACAACAGTTATTGGTTCTTCAAGTAGATATAAAGTTGGCTTAGGCAGCTATGCCGACAGAAAGTGTATGTACTTTCAACTTGTCATTTTATCAAAATGATCTTTTTTTATAAACAAACAAGGAAACTGAACTTCACTTTATAAATAGATCAGTTTGCCATGAAGTTACATCACGTCCTACGATAATACATTCACGTATTCATTACACGGAAACTTCATTAAGGACCAGTTACATTCGCATATGCTTACAGACATTATCATAAGTCATATTATCTTACCTTAAGTTAGTATTTTAGACCTGATGTATACAATAAATAGAAATAACCTTTAATAAAAATACAACACAAACACAGTATGAAATATCAAGAAATTCGAAGTTCCAGTCTGGCATTTGTTTTACATTTCCTGTAACCTGATATACACGTCCGTCAAGCTGGCTTACGGAAGGTCGGTGGACCTACCCAGGTGCCCGCTCGTGACGAAATGATACACAGAGGGTTCTTCCTCCACCATCAAAGCTTGGAAGTCGCCATATGACCTATAATTGTGTAAAATAAAATATATAAATTATATACACGTATATATATATATTAAACATTTCAATATTCTTCTCATTCAAAACAGTCAGATACCAAAATAAATCCTGCTCATTTGATACTGGCAAGAAACATTTTACCTGAAACTAATGGTTTTTTTTTCTCCTTTGGAATAATTAAAATCTAAAAGCAAATTAAGATGAATGACGTTACAAGAAAATGCTACTGAAAGAAAAGTAACAGGTGGTCATTTAAGCAGTAGCTCTAGCTAGTAAAGGCATCATTTAATGTTGGATATTTCATTTAGTTAGATGAAGCATCGAAATAAAGAATGTTTGAGCTTTTCCTGACATGTAAGTTAACCATTTTAATTTTATCCAATAAGCTTTGTGTTTAACTTTTGTAAATGATTTATTGCACCAACATTTCGTCTAGTATGATGACTACATACGTTACTTCAAGTCAAGTAATGATCTTTGTCAATATTGTTACATTTTAGGTAGTCTTGTTTGTTTAATAATGAAACACTACTTCTTTCTTTTTAAGGGCATCTAAAAATTTTCTTTCCTACTGCAAATTTGAATAAAAAGACCATATGTTGTCTTACTGTTTGCTTCTCACATTACGCACTTGTATATTTTTGTGCATACTTTCAACTACATTCTTTCACATTAACACGAATACCATTCATTATTTATGAATTGCATGTTTAATTTATTAATCGTGATTAAAGTGCAAAACAACGTGCATTAACGAGATGCATAATCATTTCCATGTCTTTAACAGTCAACGATGAACAACAATATCAAAAGGGAACACCAAAACGAGGAATGTTATGAAGCTGACTGGAACCTTTGAGATAAATTACTCACTAGATGAGTATTTCTGTTCCAGTGTCGTAACAAAATATATAAATATATGTCAGGTGAAAAAAGAAAAAGTGACAGAATTTGTTAGGTGTGATTTCAAAGTCACAAGTACAGTCAGCGTTTACATTCAAGAAGAAAATCATAAATAAAGTAAGCAGTAACATCCAGTGTGACGTGTACGTTCACAAAGAAAAACGTAGCTTTAGACCACCCTCTGTCTATACAGTGGTATATGTACTTATATAAGCATTTATAAATTTAAATGAGACTTTTTCATCTGAAACGACTTATAAATGACATATCTGAGAGTCATATAGTTCCAGTTTAATATGAAAATGAACACATCTGTTCCGTCGTACAACGCAAACACAGCCAGCAACACTAAAATTGAAAACGGTTCCCTTTTATTACTAGTGTTTGTAACAAGCAAATTCGATGAATTGGTATCCGAAAGGGTTTGTGGTGAGGAATGGCAAAAAATATATCCGGCAAAAAAGGATGTAACTAAGAAGCAAATAATTTCATTAGTCAAAATAAATTTAACAGAAAACAAATGTTTAAAGTGTACATAATAAATGTATGTTACGTTGATCCTGACTAAAGAAATTATTTTGAATGGAATATGTTTACTGTAATAAGCTTAGCTTTTAGAATTAAATGGAGTTTAGAATTAAATGTAGTTATTTGAAATGTGGGCTTGAAGTGTAACTAGAACGAAATATTGTCTTCGAGTAGTTTTTCACCACGTGTTGCTGTTAACATATACATTTGAACTTAAAAGAACAGATGTCGTTAAGAGAGCACAATCAAGTAAGATATCTTTACCATGGCTGGCGGCTGGGCAGGTTTGATTACAACTTCACATGTTGAAGGTTTGAATATTCTTTAAAATAAAGGAATGGAAAATTGTTTTAAATTTTTTGGGCGTGGTGGAAGGGGAGTGGGGGAGGCGGGGGCGGGGTAGAACGGGTGAGGGTACAAAACTTCACATGTTGATAAGATTATAAATATTGATGGAAAATTAAAAATGTTGGGAGTGGGAGGGGGGATGCATGATCGGGGTGGTGGGCATGCATGGGCGGAGGAGCGAGGTGGGTGAACGGTACAACTTTGCATGTTGATAAATAATCATGGACGGTTTGAAAAAAATCTAAAATAAGGAATGGGGGGGGGGGGGGGGGTTGGGGGGGGGGGGGTGTGACTAAGGCAAGGGGGTGACCAAGTGTGGGTACACAACCTCACATGTTTATGATAAATATTCATGGAAAAGAATGAAAGAAGTTTCATGAAATTCTACCAAATTGTAAGTTTGTTATGTACAAATAAGTATGTGGATTTTTAAACAATTAAAGGGCAATAACTCTGAAATTACTAGGAAATCCGGACGAAATTGTGTATGCACAACCACATTATGGTCATCTAAATTCAGTTTAAGTTTCATGGTTCTAGGTCTAATATATATCAAGTTATGAAGCAGAAATATTTATAGTACCCTATATAGTTAACACTAGAAAATTCTAAGGGCCATAACTCTAGTGTTACTTGGGCAATCTGACTAAAACTTAACGGGCCGCATAACCTCATAGATATAAACATGTATATGAAGTTTTATTTAAATATTCTCAACCACTTCCTAGATATAGCTCCGGACGGACGGACGGCCTGACGGACGGACGGACGGACAACGCCAAAACTATATTCCTTCAACTACGTCGGGTGATAACAAGTTGTTTTATTATATACATCATCTTCGTCATAGCAGTTGTACTAGTGCTGAAAAGAACAAAAACCATTCATGATATGGCAAGATTCTTTGCAATAGCCCTGCTTTCTTCTCATTAATCACTTGCAGTAACTTGAATATGCAGAAGGCTAAATGATTACAATAATAACTGGTTTACAATTGTGTTAGTCGTGGCAATCCGAATGATATGTTACACCATTATTGCAATGCTTGCTATAGATAGGGCCATTGTTATGCAAAGTCCCTTCTTGTTTGATGCATGGTACTTGTTTCGTTTGCTGTTGGTATAGTTACTCAATTCATTCTCCATGCCTAGTTCTTGAAAATGGCATGTTTTAAAAAGCAAACCTCTCTTTATAGGATCAAAGGTAGGAGCTACTCGTGTAATAGTATGTTTGTGCTTTCTCATCATCAGCACAAACATATTCAAACAAACAAAAGACAAAAACTTTAGGAAGAATACAAGAATGTACAAAAGGACTACAGCAATTTCAGCAAATGTTGTGAACTATTTCATATGTTTTATATGTTTTTATACATAACTGCAGTTGTGTCGTTGGATTCAGTTCAAAATGTGTTAATTCATTTTGAAGTGCTTGCAGGGTTTAATGCTCTTTTAAATACTGCAATGTATGCACTTTGGTTCAAAGAATGTCGCTTAGAGCTGCTGAGAATGGCATATATTTGTATACCAAAGCCTATGCAAGAGTTGAGAGACTTAGGTATAATCTTCACAAGGCGCCAACCAGAAATATGGTATAGCAATTCCACCTTTAAAATAATATCCGACTTGGAAATAGTTTCTATTTAGTCAGTCATTAATCTCATAAGCTCTAAACCTAGTGTGAATTCTTCACTTTATCAAGTATTCCACCAGTTGATATGTGTCCTGGAATTTTGTAAGTCTCTCCTGGCGGGTCGTTGGCGGACACTGTACTGTAGGAATGTATACATTAAGAACAGTGAGATCTCGCATCTGACTATATTTCGGTGACTGACTGTACTTTTAATGGCAAACAATTACAGTTTCTTGCCAGGACAACTTAAATATTATGTTTGCAACATTTGTCTCAACATATCTCAGTAAAATAAATTAAATAAAGACTATATTTATGTAGTCTTCACAAGAGTATACTTACGCAAGCGATGGCGAAAGCGACCAGATGTGTTAACATATTCAAAGGAAAGCTCAGCAAACATGTTGTCAACCTTTCCACTTATTTGTTATCCTGACTTTGTATAAAAAGAAAATCAAACGTTTATTTTCGTGCAAACGACATTGTTGCTATAATAATAAGTCTTGTCCTGTCCGCGAGTTCCACGTGTAATTTGACGTCATTTACAAATATCATGATACGAGAAAAAAATGCATTTGGACATATTTGAGCACCAAAACTTTGAAAAGAATATTAAAAGATAGTTAAAACTAATTTTGCCAGACGGAAAAAATCAAAATTAAACCATCACTTCTATGTGATTTCTCCTTGATATTAAGATATCTTAAAAAAGATTAGTAACTGTATATCAATCAAAAGGCAAGTTACAATATAACGTGAGCAGGTGTTTTTGATATTTGAAAATAGCGCTATTCTGATATCTATTTTGATATTTGATTTTTTGATACTCATAAAGAGAACACACCCTTGCTGTTGTAGTAATCTACTGTTCAAATGTGAAGAACTGAACGCTTGTTTGAAGCGTTTATGCCTCGATCACAAAACCGTACGATGTCCAGTTTTAAGATGTCGTACGAGTCCACCATTTTTAGAATCCTTACGGTCTTTGTACAATCATAGCGTCTGGTCACAATACCTACGGCCCCGTACGATCTGCAGAGGATGCAATCGTAGGATATCCATACGGAAATCGACGACAAGCTCGCAAGGAGCTCGGTCTTACCTCGTACGGTGCTCGTGGATTCGCACGGCGCTCGCACGGCTATCGTATGGTGTCCACACATTTCTGTCTTTATATCACCTTGAATCACCAAGAAATTGGTGAGGAGCTCCCACGGCGATTATAATGCCTTGTGAGCCTCTTGCGGACATCGCACGTTCTCCGCACGGTGTCCCTAATATCGTGCGGACATCGTACGTTGACCGTGCGAATGCCCTACGATAGTCGTGTGAGCATCGGCAAGCCTCGCAGTTTTCTAAATCCACACGGACATCGTGCGATGCCCATATGAGCTCTTCCGGGGCCCGTGCTGCTCCCGACTTCGAAAATCTCCATGAGTTCGTAGAGAACTTGGGAGCTCGATGAAACATTTTCACAGAGTTACCGAGTCCTTTACGAGTTAAAAAAATCCGTACAAAGCTCGTACGAGTCAACGATGTCCGTACGGACGCTTGCTAAAATTCGACTGAAAAACCTGCTCGTACGGAGCTCGTTCTTGTGACCAGGTAATTAAACAGGTTTAACCCGCATTTGGACTTATTGCAAATCATTCAATAATCAATAGCGAGATTCATTGATTTGTCCTGTTACTAGTCTACCCGCCTAAACAAACAATAAATAGCATTTAATTCTGAATTAAAGTGAGGATCAAAATTTTCTAGAATATTACATCCATTAAACTGTATGTTTTAACAAGAGCCCATTTTAAGGTTAATTCCCTGGTTGCGACTGGTTTCAGATAAGAAAACGACTATTCTTACTTAAGAAATTCCAAAGGTTAAGGTCATTTTAGTTAGGAGGTAGGTTACCTTGTTACCAGGGTAATTTCAAAATAGTTGAACCACTGCAATTTTGTTTTGTATTTCTTGTATTTTAATGTTAACTGCTACAATCTTAATTCCGTTTATCTTCGTCCCTTCAAGTACAAGTTTTATTCAAGTTTGAAGGACATGACCCTCCAAAGGTATTTCATATTGAAAGAAGACGGAAAATACGTATATTTAACACTTTTCAGTGTATTACCTTTCATTGATATCCGTAGAATTCTGTATAATTGATACTTTTACTAGTATGCGTGTAAGCTTTCTTATATAAGCTTAAAATGTGTATGTCGCGGGGCTCGTGTTCTTTGGTAACGCATTTTCTCTCATTTTTGAACAACTAAGTACGAAAACGGGTTTTCCGACGGCTTTATTGCCATTCTGTTTATAACCAACATGATATATTTGGGTAATAATATTAACTTGAAGTTTAAAGTAACCATGGCAACAGAGATGTTTAAAATAGGTTATATCTTGCTTTTTATTTTTATTTCTTATTAAAATGTTAAGTAAAATTATCTTTTTTGTTAAAGTAGCTTTATAATATCTTATTTCTAACGTATGTAATATTTTCGTGTTATTTGCATTTATTTAATTTAAAATAAATTTCACAACTTAAAATACTTACAGCAGTACCATCCGTCTAACATTTTTTATGGAAAAGAAATCGATCTGCATGCTGCTATTATTCTTACGGATATTGTTGAAATGCAAATAAAAAGCCGGCGCTTTGCTCCTTAAATAGACCAGTGTGAACGCTTTTGAATTTAAGATTTAGATATATAAGTCACGGGCTTCGTTTCCATTGTAACATCAATTTAATTCAAGAAACCACAATTTTCTACGGAAATTTGAAAATATTTGAGCTTAGGTTTAGACCGTTTAGTTTATAAGTAACAAATTAACAAGGGAAACTGAAAAATATGTATTACAAATCATACTGCCAAATTGTTATTTGAAATTGACTGTAATAAGTAACCTTTCACCCAACTATATTTCAAGTAACATTGGTTACCATTATTCATTTTCTTACATTCCAAATAACTATATAAAAGTAGCAAAATATTGATTATTATTCAGAGTGAAAGACGCATAAAAATATTTCGTCAAATTATGGCTGTTTAAAAAATGTTCAATTGAAAAAAAAAATGTACATAATTACGTACTTTCACAATACAAGCTATAGGTAGGGAGCCAATAGGTTCTAACATGCACCCCCCCCCCCCCCCCCCCCCCCCTACTTTTTTCATAGGTACCAAATTGTTCGGCAGGACCAACCCTTTCGAAATAAAAGATGTTCCCATGAAAAACCTCTTTTGAACTATATAAGATATCACTGTTTCCAAGGTAACAGTTCATTTTTGGAAAATACAACCATATAGAGGATAATCAGTCATATCTTGGTCAGTTTTGGTGATAAAACAATAAAAATAGTGTCAAAATGGAGCAAAGACATTGGCCTTTGAAAAGCAGTATTTTATGTTAATTAACTTATTTGCATATTCATGAATATTAATGAGAATATTACAAAATGACAAAATTTTATTAGAAAATAATATTTTTAAGTTTTAAATCAATTAAATTTACTAAACAGTTTTGATCTGTTCTCTCAGTCTCTCAGTGTTTTCTTAAATAGTATTTTGTAACACTGATTGTAACTTTTTTACTCCAAAATGAAAATATAATGTAAATAATTATTTGAAGGAGGAATATACTTAACATATGTTACGTAACCATTCCAGTAATCTTGTTTTATTGTATTGTTATATTCTCAGAAAATAGTAGAGGAATATTTGGTTATCAAGTTGTTAAATACTTCTACAAAGTAGTACAGCTCCATACTTTCCAAGCAGTGAGATTTTTTCCATAACGGCGCTTTAAAGTACGTTACCACTGTACTTTGCTGTATTTAGAAATACATATGAAGAAATCTGAACCATTGATTTCAACATTATGGTATCATGGATTTGTATATTAAGTATTAATTCTAGCATTCTTTCTTCACTTTTGCTCAACAAAGAAATCATCTGAAACATTCATTACACATTCAATGTTCCTTTTTTCATTTTGAATTAATGCATCCATCGGTTTAATTGTACTAATATCTGTTTCTTAAATATGTTGTTCTTTTATTTGATGGTTTCAATATTGTTGTCAATATTTACATGTTACATTGATTATATATTTTTATGTATATATTCTGTATATATTAATAATGTATCCATCCCTACTAACATTCATACACTGATAATAGGGTTACAATTTGGGATTTCCTTTCATGGAAATTGTTTTAATGGAATATTTATCTCGTTTTGTGTTATTGTGAAGTGCATCAATGCAGTTATTTACATGAGCAATAAAGCATTTTGTTTTTTAGTTTCAGAAACACATGAATTATATTGAGATATTCATGGGATTATTGATGAAATATCCACTGTTGAAAAGCTGCACTGAACAAAAACTAAAAAAAAAACAAAATAGAAATTTCACATACTTTAAGTAATCTTTAAATTTAAACTGATAAAATTGGAAAAAAAAACAGTCAAGAATGTGAATGATATTAATTCTATGAAAACCAAATTGTTAGGAAAACAATCACATAATGCTATTTAAAACTAATAGAAAGATACTGAGTGCTGTATGAACGACATCCCAGAATTGCAATAGATTTTAAGAAAATTCTTTTAAAGCAAACATCGCAACCAAGCAAATAAATAGCAAACACAGCAAAATCATGGCTGTTCACGAGAGGTAATGAAGTGTATAAAGCACTTGACGCCCGCTAGCACTGGCTTAAAAGGAATTATATTTTAGTAAGTATGGTCTGAAAAGACCGGAAAATCAAACAACACTGAAAGTGAGTACAATGAGACTTTTTACAACCATCATATGGCACTTAAAGAGTATTTAAGGGATAGCAATTTTTTTAAGCTCATCCTTTTGAAGCATAACAACACAATCGAACAAAATAATAGCTGAGTTGATTTGTTTATGTCTATTCGTTAGATGTAGTGAAATGTGAAAATGCCCTCATACCCCTAGCATAAGCTTAAGCAGTTGTCTGTAATAGTGAAATTTTATGGATTACTTAAATTTTGAACTTAAAATCTGATGGAATGTCCAAAAAATATGGAATGCACAAATTATGAGGCAGTAGTGTTACAAGAATCAAATTCTGTACGTCTTCATTAAGATGTCACTTACGATATTTTCACTTTAATGTTACCTAAAATAGCATATAATTATTTGCTCTCTTGTTGGTTATCTGTTATGAATAATATGTTGCTTTATAGCATATCATTCATAAATTAGAAAGCAAATGACAAAAGAAGATCATAGACTCTCAAAGTCACTTTATTTTTATGAATGAAATTTTATCACACTTTGATTCTGAAGCAATTTGTATCGTATTCTCGAGTTTCTTGCTACAGTCTGAACTTTTTACAAAGAGAGGTAATGCCTTTGTCATAACCTTTAGTATGTAACTTAATTGATAATCAAACTTTTTTTGCTATGCTTGATGCAT
The DNA here is from genome assembly GCF_021730395.1 of Mercenaria mercenaria. Taxonomy (NCBI): domain Eukaryota; kingdom Metazoa; phylum Mollusca; class Bivalvia; order Venerida; family Veneridae; genus Mercenaria; species Mercenaria mercenaria. The sequence goes on from NC_069378.1 coordinate 46,699,512, forward strand.
AGTTACTCTTAGTTACTGTAGTGATTCTCTTAATGTTACGGTATATCAAGGAATATTCCACCACATAATATAGTTTAGTCCTTGTCTGTACAATTTAGAATACCAAAAAAAAAAATATTTTGTACATTCTGTCGTTCTTGTAAATGTTTCAAAATGACTACAGTAGTCTACATTATTTCATATGTATAAAGTTTTATATATTTCTTATACTAGTATCTTGATTTGGTATCACTTAAACAAATTTGTCCAGCTGGTTTTAGTTTTAAATCTAAAGTTTTAGCTTTAAATACCAGCATTCTTTTTTTGTTTATTGTACCCCCGACAACAAAGTTGTAAGGGGGGGGGGGGGGGGGGGTATACTGGTTTCAGGTTGTCTGACTGTCTGTCCGTCTATCTGTCTGTCTGTCCGTCCGGAGACACAGTCTTGTGCGCACCATCTCTCCTCATCCCCTTGACACAATTTAATGAAACTTCACACAAGTGATCAGTAACAACAGTAGTTGTGCCTGGGGCATGTTAGGTTCTTTCAGAAAAACAAATTGCAGAGTTACGGGACTATGTTTTTGTTACTATACTATATACATAGACACAATCTTGTGCGCACCATCTCTCCTCATCCTCTTGACACAATTTAATGAAACTTCACACAAGTGATCAGTAACAACAGTTGTTGTGCATTGGGCATGTTAGGTTCTTTCAACGACAAAAATTGCAGAGTTATGGGACTTTGTTTCTTGTTAACATACTATGTACATACAGTCTGCATATGCAATCTTGTGCGCGCCTAATCTTCCGAACCCTTACACACAATTTGATAAAACTTCACACAAGTGATCAGTACCAACCCTAGTTGTGCATGGTGCGTGTTACGTTCTTTTAGATAAATATTCAGCATAGTTATGGGACTTTGTTTTTTGTTACTATACTGTATACATACAGTCTATATACATACAGTCCACATAATTATGCAATCTTATGTGCGTCAAATTGCAATGTACTGTGTCAGTGCATGCGGGGGGTACAATCATCATCTTTAGTGATAGCTCTAGTTACTTTTTGTTTATCACCACTTTGCAAAAGAAATTCAGTCATGTAATCTTGAGCAGTTAACAAGTGTCCATGGATTCTGTACAAGTTCTCAGCATTGTACAGGTGGGTATAAGTCTACATCTACTAAGCTGACTTTAGACACGATGTTTTATTGAATCGTCACGGAGAGCAAATGCCTCATCCAGATATCTGACTCAGGACCCTATGATTCAATCCATAAAGCTAGGGTTGGTTTTGTATATGTTCTTTTAATGCTACTTTTTCTAATATTAAAAAAGTACTTTTTATAAAACTGGACTTTTACTAACAGGAAGACTGCAAATATCAGCTGTATGATCATAATATTATGGATGCACAGATTGATATTATTGCATGTTTTACTGAACTTCCATCTGAAATTAGAGATACGTGGATGGTGCAATATATTTTTAGGCTATTTCTGAAATCACAGAAGGAAACCTTCTTACATGTAAAACTAACAGCAAACAGTTTAAATAAATCAGTATGCGACAATTTGGGTTTCAACTTCTTTTTAAATATCTTTTTGAAAAGCAATGGTAGTGGGAACGTATTTTAAAGTGTGTTACGGAGAAAATATCACACTCTCTGACAAGTAAAGAAGTATATTGTATTATTATAGTACAAAATAAGTAATATTAATCATGTTTATGGAATATTTTCTGAATAATTGATGCAATACAACAAGGTTGTTGAAATGGTAACGTAACATGTGTAATGTATGTTACGGTTTTATTTTTCCTTTAAAAAAGTATTAATTCTATGTCTGCAAACATTATAGACCACATAAAAATTAGTTTTTCATTGATAACAATTGATTAAATCATTTTATTCAGTTTTAGGGGTTTCAGAATTTTTTCGTTGTTTGTGACACTGGTTTATTTTATGCAAATTAGCTGAGCACATCCAGTTTTTTAATGTAAACAAAAGTGCCATAAAAGTAATAAAATAATATATTACAAAACACTGAGAGACTCTAAGACCAGAACAAAGCTGATTAGTACATTTAAATTGATTTGAAACTTTAAAAATGTTATTTTTCAACAAAATTTTGCTATTCTTTAACATTCTCATTAATATTCATGAATATGCAAATTAGTTAATAAAATAAAATGCTGTTTTTTAAAGTTCAATGTCCTAGCTCTATTTTGACACCATTTTTATTGTTTTATCACTAAAACTGACCAAGATATTACTGATTATCATCTATATGATCGTCATTTTCAAAAATAAATGGTTGCCATGGAAACAGTGAAATCTTATATAGTTTAAAAGAGATTTTTCATGAGAACATTTTTTATTTCGAAAGAGTTGGTACCTATGAAAAAAGTCTAGGGGTGTGTGGGTGGGGGGGGGGGGGGGGCGGGTGGTGTGCATGGCAGATCTCATTGGCCCCCGTACTACTATTAACTTTGCGTGGTATCTGACACTTAACGACGTCATAGTAAGGCAACAATGTTTTGCAGCGTTTCTGTGGTGATTTATTCATTATTTCTGCCATAATAAACGATTAAGCATCGGATCGGAGATAGGTTCGTGATTATTTTTTCTTAAGAATATATATTCAAACACATTTAGTTTGTCGTAAACTTCGTCGTAAATTGTCATGTTATCTTTCGGTTGGGTATGCGCACATACAAATATTTAGATAACCTACCCCCTTAAGTTCCCTATTCAGCAAAAGACCATTCCTATTTATTCACCTAACAATTTATTTATTGCACACAATGTTACTTATTTTTGTTACATAGTTTTCACATATCTGTGTTTTCTACTCTTTTCCTCTATAGAAAAGAAAACGCATACCTAAGTCCTATTCAAGAAGGATCTAAAAAATATTTGTTCCGCTTTCCAGATATCTACAATACAAGTATTGTTTGTTAGTGTTTCCCCAAGTGTGCCCCTTTCAAAGTTAGTTAAAACAACATTATTTTCATACTCCTTTGCTTTTCTCGTGTATCCTACGGATTATATATCGCATTTTGGAGGGCGTGGCACGAAAAAATTTCACATCGAGAAAGATGAATATTGACCTTAAACAAGATTAAAAAGTCAAGATATTTATATACTTCAGGGGTCGTATTCATAAAGCATCTTAAGTATAAGTTTCGACTTAAGTTGAAGATTTTACTTAAGTTTGTGGTGATTTCAACTTAAATCTAAGTTAAATGTAAGTCCTATTCATAAAACAGCTTAAAATTAAGGTACGTAAGAAATGACTTAAGTCAGAAAACAAAATGTCGTCGTGAGTACGATTAAAGTGTTGCTTGTCAGATAAAACTTTAAACATAATTGTGCATGTTGTATCTTTCTGAAATTAATGCTGATTTTTTAATGCTTTCGTCCACAATAAAAGCCAAGAATTACTTATTAAGTTGTTTAATGAATAACAAAATTAATATGCTTAAGTAAAATAAATTTCTTACCTAAGTAATACTTAAGTAAATAATCAATTTCTTATAGTTATACTTAAGATGCCTTATGAATACGGCCCCAGATCACAATTTAAATTACATTATTTATTGAAACAATAAAATGTAGAATAAAATCTTATCACAGTAGGAGACGTATTTGTCAAATAAAGGCTATACAGTGTGACAGATTTGCTGTTTGTTTGGTTTAAACAGTATTTATTGATACTTAGTACAGTTTACAGATATACAAACATAGAGGATTGAGTAGGTAGCTATAAGCCTCTTTAGAAACTCTCTCCCTGCTGTTTATTATTTTAGTGATAATCTTGTCTGTTATTTGAGAAACGATTTAAATCGTAATAAAATCTAATATCTATTTATTCCAGCAACTTTATTCGTTCACATATCGATTAACCACATGCTATCATTTTATATAAAAGCTCATAATACAGCGTTGCGCCAGTGCCTGTGCCGGAAGCAGCATTAGTAACATTCGAAAAAACGACGATAACTTTCTAATTTCTGAAATAATATTTAGGTGTGAACACTCACACGACATTTACTGTCTGATTATCACAGTTCCGTTTTAAATTTAACACAAATTTGTTTTCCAAATTTTTAGCAAAGGGAGCAAAATCATTAGACTCGGAGATGAGACATTAGCAGGCTTTACACATGGATGAACACTAGAGAAAATAGTTTAATCACATATTATGTATCTGCGCCTCGTCAGCATTGATCGTAGTTTACTCAAACCGAAAGTTTAATATCACCCAATGGAAGATATGAAAAATAATATGGCATATGCATAGTATCAAAACAGCGCTTTTGTGCATGTGAACTTAAATTATATATAATATTGCCTGCGCAGAAAAATATATAGTTTTTTTTTTTGCAAATGATAATCAATCACCTGGAAAAATTATAATTATATCATTCAAGTTAAACTAATTTGCATTGACCATTCCTGTTAATAATGAATTGTTATGCAATATATATACCGCGATATTTACATGCACATATTTACAGACATATGTAGGACTTACCAATTAGATTATATCAAGTATAAAAATAAAAACATTTTGAATTATACCAGCTGATTTGGCCGGACTTCTTGAGTATCATAAGTGCGTTCACAGCCTAATGTACAGTGCAGTTTTATACTGATGCTCTTCTATCGATATACAAACTAATGTGAATTTCATTTTTATTAAAAATAATTTGTATAAATATTTTGCTTAAACCTATTTTAGAATGCGGACTTACACAGCACCTAAATGTTTGTTATCGTATTAAACGCTTATTTGCATTTGCAGTTGCACATGTTTAGAAACTGGCGATCTATAAAGACATGGAGCACTGTCAGTCTTTTACAGGATTTTATTTGTTAAACATGCCCAATAAAAGCAGTGTACATTCTTTTATGTCAATCATTGTATTGCACACTCTATTGAATTAAACATTATCAGTAATCATACACATTCCTTGAATAGCTAATTCCTTCTTTTTATCAGGATACTTACGTTACAAAAATCATTAGAAACTGGACAACTACCGCCATTTAGTAAAACTGTCTGATATTATATAATGAATGTATTCTAGGTAAAAAGAACGCAGTAATAAAATAGTTTGTTTGTTTGTTTGTTTGGGGTTTAACGCCGTTTTTCAACAGTATTTCAGTTATGTAACGGCGGGCAGTTAACCTAACCAGTGTTCCTGGATTCTGTACCAGTACAAACCTGTTCTCCGCAAGTAACTGCCAACTTCCCCACATGGATCAGAGGTGGAGGACTAATGATTTCAGACACAATGCCGTTTATCAAATAGTCACGGAGAACACACGCCCCGCCCGAGGATCGAACTGTAGATCCGATCCGTAGACCGACGCTCTACCTACTGAGCTCAGCGGGCGGGTGTAATAAAATAGAGATGTGCGCGTCTGTGGTTTCGTGTTTTTAACATGACTAATTTTTCTTCGAAGGAAGGTATATTCACAGATATAAATATCTATTTAAGTTTGGTTTATGTCCTAAATAAAAGCAATAAACAATCTTAAAGTGTTCTCGACTAGTGAAATATGGCTACTTATGTCTTCTTCTATTTGAGTGCTTTGCATTTCGGTACCAAGAACGACGAAGATATTTAAGTGCATATCTATAAAACCACACATCGTTTTACCTTACTGTGTGTACTTTATGTTCCTTAAAGCACTTTCAAATGTTTTATTGAACCTTCATAAAATCTGTTTTCGCTCCTATCAACACATTTTTTATAAAATGTAAGTGAACATTTACGATTCCTCTATTATAAAATATACCTCACAATAAGTGCAATTTTACTTTCAAAAGTTCAGTTGAAAAAAGATATGGCCTCCTGATTGAAAGTCTGATTGAGCTTGTCGGACTAACGTAGCTTACTTCTGTATGCCAAGGTAACGCTGTAGTATTGAGAAAAAAACAACGCATGTTCTTATTTATTTTGTAGATTCACATCGGCAGGGTTAATTTTTTTTTTAAATACCTGAAGTAATACTTATTTTATAAATAAAATATAATTTCTCCATTGCAAATAATTGGAAGATTGTTTCAAAAAGATTACTTTTTTTAGAATTTTTGTGAAAAGAAAGGAACGGAAATGTTTCTTTCATGCTAACTAAGATATCCTAAAAAAAATTGTAACATTCATTCACAATTGAAACTTCAAAACCTAAATGCAACTAAAAAATAGCTAAAATTTACAATCGAGAATACTAGTAATCGAAATATTTTGAACATTTAATCTGTTTCTAGATCTTTCGAGTGAAATACGATATCAATGGTATTACTCTATATTCCGAGAGAAATAAAGTAAATACAGGTTTTATGGTACTTAGAACACGAAAGTTAAACATTCGAAATATTATGTTATTTACAGTCGTATTTAAGATATTTACAGTTCTGTCGTAGAAGGCTTTTGTAAACTCTTTTGGATTGTTTATAGACTTTCAACAAAAAAAATGAAGTGTTTTTGACAAACATAACACTTGAGCACAACTGCATCGTCATTTTCTAAGTACGTACACAAAAACTCGTCATGTTTGTAGCGTTAAAGTTATTATCAGAACATAGCTTAGTAATACTCAATTTGACAACTCATTTGTTCATATCACTGTACTTCTATGATATATGAAATTTGATATTACTGTACTATTTTCTGTTATAAACAAAAGTTCAACACTTTATTTGAAATCAGTTTTTATCTTTGTTTTTGTTTCTCATGGGCATCAATTCATATAGTATGTTCTTGTGTCACCAAAAGAAAATTCAAATACTAGGTGCCTTCACTTATTTTTCGTTCATAATTGGTTCTCTATTCAGATTGACGGTCACAATACACACAACTGATTAAAAATCCAAAATGAATATTGTGAATTTTTGTAGTAACACTTTTGAAACAAAATTAACATGAAACTGTTGCGTATAATTTTTAATTTTTAATTCTAGTATCATTTTTCCATGAAAATGGAGAAAATGTTTTAGAGTCAAAATCTCGTTTTCCGATTTTATAATTGGTTCGATATATGAGATCTCATTTCGTCAAAGAAAACATTGATTTCTTTTAGGGCACTGATAAAATTTTTGAAGTAACACATCCTAAAGGGTTGATCTTAATTCATTTTGTAAAGTTAAACACAAAACAACATCTTATTCTGGTAAAATATTTCAAAGTATTCGCTCTTATGTGCTCGTGTTTTGAAAACTGAAAACTGAAAACGAAACAGCTTCTAGGAGCTCTGTGGTTTACGTTAATAAGACTGAATGTTGGCCTTTTAATCTTAGAATGATTGTTCAACAGGAAATGGTTTTAACATTTTTATTGCTCTTTTTATAATGTTTTATCTTTACCATGCATGTATATTTCATTAAATTCAAAGTATTAATTTCTTTATTTTTCTTCTCTCTGACAAAGATACCCACCATATTTGAGTAAGAAGTCTTTCAATTGAAACGGACCTGGCAAGACCAGTTGTTACACAAGCAGCTTCATATCATGAGTCTTCAAGACCTTGTCGGATTCTGTGCAGCCGTCAAAGACTATTGAACCATATTCTACCATTGATCGCATGTAAGAGATATAGATATGTTTAAGACTTGACATTTTTAGTTTCATTTCAAAGCTCTTGTTGAACCAGGAACTTCAGAAGCAGATGACATGAATGTTACATAAATATTCATGTCATTTGTAATTTAGTTCATGTAACGAGTGTAACTCTAAGATGCTTAACATGTTCGACAGAATTCGATTGTGTGTATTCACATAGAGGGACGGGAGCTGCTCTTTACGCAAGGACAAGCATGTTTTGGTAGTATTAAAGTTAGTTTACCATTGATGTGATAATTCCTATAGTATTCTCAGATCTCTTTTTAAAGTGTTATAATTCTATCAAGTTTATGTAGTCATAGGAGACTGTGAAAGAATATTGTCCACAAAAGGCGAGATATGTTTATTATTAACAAGAGCTTTTCTGCAATGTCATTTAAACAAAATATGTGGAATTGAGTATCTATCCTTAGGAGCTCCAGCTGTTTTTTATTTATTTATTTACTATTTTTTTTTTTTTGGCGTTTGAAAATATATATTTCACAACGAATTTTTGACTCCGATAAGGCGATAATTCATTGCATCAGTTTGCTATTGATCCAACTTTGACGTAGGGATCAGCCCTTTCTCTATCAAAATTATGACAAATTTGACAGTACATGTCTTTCAACCCCGTGAACAGCGGAATAAGTAGGAGAAACGTAGGAAGATCTAGGGTAAAAAAGACGGGCAATAAAAGCATCTCAGTTGTTCATTAATAATAATAAATAATACAGTTATGTAATATGTATACTGTATTTTTCAAACAAGATATTATGCATTTAATTTAGCTTGTAAATTCAGCACAAGCCAAGATAAGTAGAGAGGTGGGTACGGGTCATTAAAATATATTATAGACATTTAATGTTACTAAAACAAGCGAGTTTGTTTTTACTGTTATTTTTTTTCCTGTTGGGTTTAACGTCATACTGACACAATTACAGGTCATATGACGACTCTCCATCATCAAAGTGATGTAGGAAGAATACAGGTGCCTGCCGAGGAGGGATATCTGTGTAGAACCACCGACCCTCCGGAAGCCAGCTTCATGTCTTTCTCACATTTAGAATTCAACTCCCCAAGTGAGTCTTGAACCAACATCGGTGAAGTCAGGTGCCATTAACCATACGACCACGGAGGCGCTCTAGTGATTTCAGTTATGTGAACGGGAATCCGTATTTTCACTACACACCTCTACTGCACGAATATAATTTCATTAATATTTCTTAGATAAAATACGAATCCTATGAAATCATAGCAACAATATGTGCCCAACAATTTTTCTAACACCACATCTGTTAATATATGTATCTCTTGACAGAACTTAATGATTTGTTTTGTTTGATGAAATATAACAACAATAACAATTGTACGTAACATTATTGAGCCGTGAAAGTGCATATTTCTCGATGCGACCATTATCATCATTTTGTTGCATATTCATTTTATTTAGAAAATGATACATAATTTTCTAAATTGGCTGAGTATACACTCAACAAAATTCCTAATCGGTCAGTTTATATTGTGTTACTATTTTGTTAATATTGCATGTATTTACAATACCGACATTTGAATTAATTAGCAAGTTCCACATGAAAGCAATATAGCCCACTTTACTTTAAACTCATAATGTTAAATTCAAATTATGATGATTAATACTGATATTTGTCAAAACGCCTAATGCAGTTACTTTGGCCGTGCGTCGGCCAAAAATAATAATTAGCTGCAGTACCTGTTCAAATGTCGGTATGTGAAGTTTCTTGTAAATACATACAATATTAACAAAATAGTAATACAATTTAAACTGATCGATTAGGAATTTTGTTGTGTGAACTTAAATGTGATCAACCTAAATTTACTTTTTGACGCCGTCATCCATTAATATTTTGTCAGAAGTGACGTCACAAACCTGATAAGACATTTACACTTAGATATGAAAAATATTGACGGCTGTTCCATTTAAACTAAACGGAGTTGAAATATCAGTATTATTTATCATAATTTGAATTTTTACTTATGAGTTTAAATTAAAGTAGGCTATACTGCTTTCATGCAGAACTTGCTAATTATGTGACTGTGAATCTGACGGTTTTCTTAGTTTAAGAGCTAAATGACATTACTTCTGATTATCATCACTGTTCAGTTTAGTTTAAACAATATTTATTTTTCATTATAAATTATACACAAAGTCAAACAGTTTTATATAACAATAAATAATAACATGAACATAGTTTTCTAGTCTAAGGATATGTAAACAAGCCTGTAGAGGCTTATATTAATACAGCTCCTTGAAAGTTTGTCTTGCGGTGTTTAGTGTACGACTACTTAAGCAAACATATTTTGGAGAGTAGAGAAGAAAAAAAAATATATATATATATAAAATAAAATAATAGACCTATCAAAGAAGAGGGGACAAAAGAATTGTAGGATCACATTAATACTTCAAAGATATTGAATGCTGAGTGCTACTCGTCTTCAGAAGACAACATACAAGTAAGTTATTGAGTTCGTGGATCAGACTACGATGTGAATCGCCCAGTAGCGAGGATGTATTTCTGTACTGTTGAAAAGACAAGAGCATTTTGATCAGTAGAAAGATTTTCCGACCCGTATATCAACTTTTGGTACGTTACAGGACAAGGCAAAGTTGAAAAGAATCTTTGTCTTTGAGCAGAATATTTTTGACATAACTGTTCAGTTTTATCACATAAAAGTGATAAAAAAATTTATATCCAGATTTCATTCAAATCTGTCAAAATTTTGTGGCATTAAAGCAAGGAAAAAGGGAAAACAGGTATGGGGTGAAAAAAGTTGTTTTCATGAGTATATTTATCTAAAACAGTAGTGCATTGAATTATAGAAATGTCACAGACGAATTTCAGTTTTGTTTTATCAAATTATGCATAATTTAGCGATCGTTTAGAGTGTATCATAGACATACGCCATCAGTTAAAATGTAAAGTGTTTAAAGGAAAAACACATCACCTTAAGACATTCTGTAAATATTTGTTTCATAGCGTATGTTTTGAAGTTTAAATAAATTGTCTTGGCGTGTTACACTAAAATGGTAGAAAATTGATCATGACAATATGTATACACTGTAGATCTATACCATACTTAAAATAAGTTTTTTTTAATATTCCATCTTTACGTCAATGTTTTTGCACACATACATGACAATAAAACCTTGTAAATGCAATTAATAAAATAAATATTCAGAAATCAAAATTCATCTTCAAATTGTAGCTATAATTGAAGAACAATTCCAATATGCATTTAACTCTGTATATAAAGTCCACTATTAAGAAGAGAAAACATATTGCGATTATTAGCAAATGGTCCTATTCACAAGCGAACATACACTGTCAATGTAAAAATATAAAACAAACATAACGGCTGTTTGGGTCAAGTGTTCTCTGTTCAGAGTTGGTCATTTGACTGTATATATCAAACAACAAAATAGATCAGTATATAGAATTAATAACAGTATTAACAAATGTAAAAGTGACCCCTAAAAATGTCATAGAGCCGGACACATGTACGAAACCTGAATCTGTTACATGCTTAATATCATCGAACGGAAAGGTTGAATTGTCTCTTTTCATTACGTATGCACACATTTTCATCGAACCGTGCACATCTTTCCTTCCTCCAAACCAGTTGACGAAGTCTACGGCGCATTTGAGACTGCTATCTGCACAAAATGACAATTCGACATCACTTATCTCTAAATACATGACAGGTGAATCTGAAAGGATAAATAGTTAATATGAAAGTTTTGCATGTCTTTCCTGGGTATTAATATTAACTCTTTCTTCAAGCACATGCTTTTAAGTACGTTTAAGTTACATGTTCCTTTAGTAGAATAAACTATACAGAAAATCAACCTATATAAGTTTATACATAGAATCAAATATTTGTAATGTCCTTGTACGTTATCATAATTTCAGTCTCAAATAAGTGACATAAATTTAAAATCCAGCATGTGATGACACGTTTAATAAATTAAATAGTCAAAATCACTTTTTTTGATAACAAATACTTCAAGAACCAACGTGCCAAGGGAATTAGGTTACATATTTTAGACTACTAGCTATTACTTATACCTCACTATCATTAGTTTGAAATAGAATATTTTAGATCAGAGAAGCATAGATTATGGAAGGTCAATGGTACTTCAACAAATATGAGCCACAGTGAATAATTCAATTATATATATCTAAAGACATAGCGGATCTAATTTCTTGTTATTGTGGTGGTATGAATTCAGATATTTGACATAAGACTTGAAAAAGTATCGCTAAATAAAATACCTTCATCAAATAGAAGTGTCTCAGACGCAAATTCTCCACCATCGAAGAAAACAACAAGCACTCTGATAAAGTAACCATCGTCAACAAGTAGGTTTTCAACTGCCAAACCAACGTTTTTTGCTGCATTTTGATCCCATGGACTGCCTATTGCAGATTTTATAGCTTTCTTCGCCGAACTCAGATCTGGTTGAGAAGTATTGTTATCGTTTTTGTCCGTAAAGATAACTAGTTTGTTTCTATTTGCTTTGTATCTAAATAAATTATCTCCAAAATGTTTTATGTATAAAAACTGAAAAGTCCCATACGGTTTCAAAAAAATAACATCATTACGTTTCCAAGTATATCGCTCGTTATTGTTCTTCCACAATGTACGTGCATCATCGGCTTCATGTATATCTTCGTTTGCATACTTTGCAAAATTATTTACACACCCCAACTCCATATCGTTAAATGTTGTATTCATTTTTTCGTGACCATTTTGCCATTGATCTATGGTTGAATTCAACGAGGGTGATGATGTTAAGTGTATGTGTAGAAACTGCAATGCAATTCCATCTGATACAAGTTCAAGATAAAACTGTTTGAACTCTAAGAGCGCGGACATATTACATCGAACCATCTCTGTGTAAAGATCTTTAAGGATACCAGACGATCCTGGAATCCGATACTGAAGAAGCTCCGGAAGGAATCGAATATGCATCACAGCATTCTGTTGCTCGAATCGAGACACAAATGTTGCCTCAAGACGTTTCTGATCTTCGGATGTCTGTGCATGCATAATGTTGTCCAAGTCAATAAGTAAACTATGTATCGTTATGACTGCATCGTCAATCTTATCAAGTTTCGATTGAACTAGAACATTTGTCAGTAAATCAGTGGTGGCGGATTCTATTCTGTCTTGGATTTCGGCAATTAACAGTTCAATGTCTACATCGTCTTTGTCTTCCTCACCTGCACCAAAGAACTCCAAAATATTTCTTCCCAAATCCAATATGTCCATTATCTGCTGTCCAACTTTGATTATTGCTGGAGGAATACCATTCAGCCCTGAAACATTTGCACCTAAACTTAACAATAAGATTATTCGAAATCTGTTCATTTCCATTGTTTATGTGATTTGCAAAAGTTCTTTCTTAAACGTTCAGTTTCTTATATCTCATAGATTTGCTATCAAGCAATATGTAATTTTGTAGTATCGATTAAGTGTAACGTTCTCAGACGGATTATGCTATATTACAGTTCAGTTCAAAATGTTTATTCGAAACTCTTCATCTAAAGTAGCTTTTATTTCTTTTGACAAACAAATATCGTTCATAACTTATAGAAAAGTAACGTAACGGTTTTTAAAAAAAGGAAAGACTAATTCCGGAAAATCGAAAGATAATACATTTATATTTTTATGTCATTTATCACACAAGTATAAAAAGGTGCTATAAAACTCCACCCATTCAGCAGTCAGTTAGTTTTGCCTTTTCCTTTTAGATAAAAGAGACCATCATAACTTTATAATAGTGCCGACTTCGTTATCGACATGTTTACGCTTACATCTATATAAAACATTTCTTAAAGCATAAAGTGCTAAAGTTCCAGCTTAAGCATTCATTACATAGCATATGAGGCTGGTGGCGAAACACAATCAAATACATAAAGTGTCGATCTACATATTATCAAATGCGAATCCTTGTACTAGCAACCGAGCTTTAAAGGTGCAAAATAAAGATAAATGAATAGATATAAACCTTACAAAAGACTACACATTTTGAAATATACTACTAAACGTTAAGATAGCCCTGCAATATTCCCTTGAAATCAACACATATACAGAGAAACGAATGATTATTTTTGTATTTCTAAGACTGACATGGGTGGTCATTTCGTTCTACTTTCGTGTTTATCGCTTTTCTGTAATAGGTCGGAAGTTCTTTGAGATGGCGTGATTTTAAAATTAATTCAAATAAATATGCGTTTAAAGACGCGCGACAAAATAACTGTATTTCCATGATGGCAATTATACACGACTTGCACGAAAAATATGAGACTGCTCCTTGACATTCAAAACATACTTCTGTTGGCTTCTGTCGTCATCGTATCATTACTCAAAAGAAAGTCATTAACAGTTGATAGAATTAACTGACATGGTATTAACTCGGGCTCTTGTTAATACAGTTCGCACTTTTGCCTGTCCTTCCTTGCATGCGCCTCATTCTAGCGGTTTTTATACAAACCCAGTCTGTTCCTATGAAATTTAGCAGTGAAATAAAATTGATATATTCACTGTTTCAAACAGTGAAAATATCATTTTTATTTTTCACTGGTACGGAACTACACTTAAATTCGAAATAATATGAATAAATGATAGAAAATTCCTTGCAAAATATTCCTCAATAAAGGTGTACTAAATGTATAAAAATAATAACAGGATATCCGATCATAAATATTTACATTCTATTTTCTATTATAAGTAAATGTAAAAGAAATCAGGACACATAATAGAACTATTTACATTTTTTCTACAAATATATTCTGACGTCACGATATTATGACGTCATGATGCGATGCACGTGACGTTGCGCGGACAAACTGGATATAATTTGGTTAAAACCATTAAAAATACATTTAAAATAAATAGCAAATTTGTTTGTTTTCAGTGTAAGATCGAAGCATATTTTACTCGTGAACACCTTTATTTACATTTTCACTCGTGGCTGTGCCACTCGTGAAAATATTGCATTATAGTGTTCACTCGGTGAAATATATTTCGATCTTACGCTAAAACAAACAAATATCCTCTATATCTTAGTAACTTCACAACCTCTCGTGAACAGGCGAAATCAGAGTGGTCTATTTTATGTTTATTTTTTTAAATTTGCTTCAAGGCGTCTTATTGATAAAGGTTTTATACTTTGAACATAACTGTTTTGAGCCTCGGCGAAATGTTTTACAATAGATAACGCTCATTTAAGAACTAACAGTATATCAGTAAACATAAGCGGTGGCAGATTAACATGGCTTGTGAGTATTACTTTCATTATTTTGAATTTAACTAGATCTATCCATCAACGCGATAAATGCATGACATTAAATAACATTAAAATAGCAATAGAAATTGAAGTTCGGCAATCATTAATTAATGTTTTGCTTCATTTATTTGTGTTACGCAGTTATCGTTATTAATTTACGTAATAAAACCATATTGATGAAGTCAATACCGCAATGAATTATGAAAGCAACCAATAAATAGGTGATGAACTACCATGCAATACTTAGTTCAGACAAAAACTCATCAATACCATATTGAACT
The DNA here is from genome assembly GCF_021730395.1 of Mercenaria mercenaria. Lineage (NCBI taxonomy): Eukaryota > Metazoa > Mollusca > Bivalvia > Venerida > Veneridae > Mercenaria > Mercenaria mercenaria. The sequence continues at coordinate 46,714,727 of NC_069378.1, forward strand.
ATATATTTCCACCGTGCTTGTCAATAAAAGGTGAAAATTATAACTTTTGGAAAACAAAGTGAATGTGATTTTTTTGTGTATATTCTTTTTATATATGAAAAAGCATTAAAATAAATGCAACAATTATGGGGTATGATAAATTTTGCTTTATCAGGTCAATGATGTGATAGAGCTTGCCGGTCTACTTTTTATTTTTTCTAAACGACGCCATCTTGTTTTTGAGAACAACTGCTTAAAGACATATTTACGCAATTATTTTTATTTATTTTATGTTTTCCAGTGAATTATACAGTATTCTCAGTGAAATAAAAATTATAATCCACAGTATTGAAAGAGTAGATTATCATTGTTATTTTTCACTGTTTTTGCCGAACTAGTTCCGGTACTCCGTCGCGATTGAAGTCAAATTGTATACCGAGCGTTATGAATACCGGGGACCATAATGACGATGACGTCGTTAAAATGACGTCATTTGTGTTATGCTTTCTGTTGATCTTTCCTGCGATTTTCGACATTTTATAAATTACGCAACAAAAGTAGAGTTTTACATATGAAATAAAAAGAAAACTTGTTTTTGTCAGTGAAATATCAATTTTGTTTCACTCATGAGCACCAAAAAAGTCATTTTCACTCGTGGCATATATCAGTTTTGCATGCTTACTTGTGAAATAAAATTGATATTTCACCGAAACAAACAAATATCCTCTATATACGTGCTTACTTGTCACTATTATATAGCGTATGCATACAATATTTGCAAAATATCACAAAAAGCATTTATAACGGAAACGCTCGGAGGAACGGAAAATGACTCACGTAAAGCGTATGTTCAGGTTTTGACCTTTCTACACTTAAATCATAGAATGTTGAATAAAACCATCGAGGATTTAGTTTGCCTATTGTTTCTGTCATGCGGCGTTATGGCGTTAGTATAATTTATTACTAACGTTTTCTTGGTGAGAATGGGTATCCGACTTGGAACTGAACTTCAGATAAAACTTCACTTGGCGGCAAAATAAAATCATTCATTCAAGTTCAGCAGAAAAAAGAGGTCGGGTACAAAACAAAAGAAGGTTAGCCTCTCTTTTCTACTTTTATTTTTTTATATTTGGGATTTTAATGATCTATTTGAGTAATTTGGAGGGCGTATTAATTCGTAAACTTCGATGCAAGGCAGACTCAGATCTAGTTGTTTGTAAATTTTGAATTTCAATGAACAATGATTTCAGATCAGAAGGTATGAAAAATTGAACATTAGGATATTGCCTTTTAAATTCAAATTTATTAAATAAGAGTCTCGACCAGAGCCTCGATTTTTATATTTTCTCCGACTCACTTAATAAAGCAAGGGATATGATAAGAAACAAATATGCCGTCTAACACCTACACTAAATATGCATGTAAAACAACACCATTTCATTTGTAATTAACTATAGTTTTAAAAATCCACCAGGATATAATGATCAGACATCGGTAATGAATCGAAAATGATTGATTATTACATCTATCTAACATTTACGCTGAAAAGATGTTTGGTCATTTAGAATGGGGACATATGAAACCACTTTGCAATATATTTTACTTTTTTATTACATACTCGTTTCTATTCCCCGTTAAGTTATACTGGTACCGGAAATGTTAATATTTTTTTCATACACTTACGCCTGAATTTCATATCGGGTGCGTGACGTAATTCAGTGCGTGTTGTTGCACTATATTTTTTTCTATTTAGTTCAGTATTGTCAATCCTATTCAGCTATTGAACAGATATATGATATTTACATAATATTTATACGTGTAGATGCGTGTGTAATAAAAAGGTTATTATCTTTACATCCGGAAATATGCACTCGTTCCTCAGCGGAAGAATATTTTCGCTGAAGAACTCGTACATATTTCCCGATACAAAGCTAATAACCTATAAATATTAATGACTCCTTACGTTGTATGTCGCCACAAGACGGAGAGTTTCGACTTTTTGAAACGATTTTTTAGTTTGTATTCTGAAACGTGTACATCTAACTGATCATCAAAATGTTTAGGTCTACTTTCTGTTTCCCTTTTGCATTAAACTCAGCTCTAAACATTTAAATTTCTGATAAGAACAATTTTTGGATATCGGTTTTATGATTAGAACAAAACTCCTGCGTATATGTTTCTTGCTTGGTTGCTCAAAGATGAGCACGTTATCCTGTTTACTTCAAAGAAAAATGAGGCTAGAAATTGCGAAAAAGTGGATATAAAATATGAGCCGTACCGAATGTCAATCTGATATTTTAACTGCAAACGTATATTGTAGTGACCTTACTTTTTCAGCAATTGTCAGATTGACATAAATTCCGGCTCACAATGAAAATCGAGCATGTAAATCGCGTGCGAAAATGGTTAGTCACGGACCGCGAGTATTTTAAAGGTTTAGGTCGTACAAATAAATTGGTTCTGAAGTATTTTAAAGTCAAAGTTGCAACGATTAGTTATGACCTTCTTTTTAGCTCAGGCGAGTTTGTGACCGCTCGATGTCCGGCGTCCGTCGTCTATCTTTCGGGTGTCGTCTGTCTCTCTGTCAACATTTAGCTTGTGTATGCGACAGAGGCTGTATTTTTCAAATGATCATCAAAAAAGATTGTCAGAATGATGACCTTGATAAAATCTGGGCCAAGTTGGAAAATGGGTCATTTGGAGTAAAAAAAACCAGCTCACTAGGTCAAATCAAAGAAAAACCTTGTGTATGCAACATGGGCTCTTCATGAAATTTGATCAGAATGTTTGTCTGGATGAAATCTATGTCGAGTTTGAATATGGGTCATGATGGGTCAAAAACTAAGTAGATAACACGGTCAAATTAAAGAAATACCTTGTGTACACAATAGGGGCTGCAATTTACACTGGGTATTCATAAAATTTAGTTAGAACGATTACTTTGATGAAATCTAGGTCAAGTTATAATATGGGTAATTTGTGGTCAAAAACTGTGTCACTGGGTCAAATCAAAGAAAACCTTGTGTATACAATAGGGACTGCATTTTACACCGGATCTTCATGAAATTAAGCCGGTTGCCTTAATAAAAAATAACTCATGTATGAACATGGGTTATCTGGGGTCAAAAACTAGGTTACCCAGTCAAATAAAAGAAAACTTTGATATGTAATAGGGGCCTCCTTTTAAACCGGATGTTCCTTAAATTTAGTCGGAATGGCTGTCTTGGAAAAATCTAGGTCAGGTTTGAATATGGGTCAAAAACTAAGTTACTAGGTCAAATCAAAGAAAATACTTGTTTACACTTAAGAGACCACATTTTTGGTCCAATCTTAATGACAAGTGGTTAGAATATCCAGTAACTTCAAGAAATCTAATCTATTTATACATAAGTGAACATCAAGTTTGGAATAAAATTGTTTTCAAAACAGATTGATGAATGTTTATGTCCTTTTGTATAATGGATACCAAGTTAGGTATAATTCAGATTGAAAACTATTTTTCAGTTCAATCTCCGGACAATGGCCAAGGAAGTGGAAAAAAAAGTAAGCAAACAAAGTTTTAAGTCAATCTAAATTATAGAATCATGTTTATGAAACAAAAACATCATGTTTTCTACCTAAATTTTACGAGGATTGCTGCTATGATAAAGATAAACAAAGTAAAAATAAATTATATACAGTGACAGAAATGTGCTTAATAAAGGAAACATCAGAATTGAAATAGGTCAAACATTTTTTCTTATGAATGGCCATGAATTATGTGAACCTCGCTTCCACTTCCCATTCGTGTGAAAAGTGCTGTCCGAATAGCATGATATCACGTTACTGGAGAGAAGGTCAGTCATAGAAATGATACTACATAAGTGTAATAAAGTTTTTACGTCGACGTTGTTTCACGAATATGAGACGTAGTCGAATTAACTTGATAACAATAGTTAAAGAAAGTAGAATGTTTGATGTTTCAGCAGGAAAAGCTAACTTGTGATAAACTTGAATGAAATGGATAAAATGATCGGCAGAGCCTTGCATTTTATTATTTTGTCCAACTGGTTTAAGTTAAATATGAAATGACACTTATGGTATACCCTTTTTATAATAATTACACAATTTCCCGTAGAGTCGATGGTGTTTCCATGTATTTAGGGCTGACATTTTGTGTACATGTACACTTTCGTCATTGTCATATGCAATTTTGAATGTACCAAGATTTCTTGTTCTACAGTTAAAATATTTTATAAACTATAAGACGTCTAGACAATTCATGACCAAGTCGTATGGTTTATTTCATATTGTGTATTCGTAAAATGTTGCACCATTTCATCTACATTGAAATATAAGCTGAACGTATTTCATTCGCCATTTTGTTTTACGACTTGTCGATATTCTTCGGTAAGTAAGTGTTTCTTTCCCTTTTTCAGATAAAACATGGAAAGGTAAGTTCTATTTTAGTTATTATTTAGTTTTTATTTCAATGTTTACTGAAAGTATCTCACTTTCGATATTATCTTACAGAAATGTGTGAATTAAAGGAGAATGTCCTTACAGCAGTCAGCAATCTCATAAAATTATGTTGCACATACTTATAATATGGATATGTGACACCTGAGGCTTGTGAGACCATGTCAAAAACTGAAACGTAAAGAGGTGCCGTCTGTACAAAGCTTATGTAATCGCAAGTTAATCTGTTATTTTCGAACAGAAATTACTTTCAAACGTTAAAAACAGTGTAAATTAAAAACTGTTACATTTAAAGGTTTAATCTACATTTTTGAACAGAACAGAAAATCTGAAGTCAATGACGTATCGATGTATTTTTAATTATGACAACAACTTTTGAAATAATTTTCTCTAGTCAGGAAAATATAATTTTCATATACTAGTGTTTTTGTAAATATACTACTAGTATTAATTTACATTAGATTAATAGTGTCAAACTCATCTGCAGTCGTTGATTGTATGTGCAAAATGTTTAGCGATTTCCTTGTGAATATTATTTAAACTTAACTAGTTTATCATTAAATACAATTGTATCATAATGATAAAGGAATTGAAGGTTATTTCTTTAGACTTAACGGAGCGTGTCAAACGTTTATAGAGCTATTGTGCATAACTATTTACATGGTACTCACTTATAGTTCGTACATATCTATAAATAATGTGTCAGTGTCTGGCTCGGTTAATGAATAAATGCAATATTAATAAATGTATCTTGTTTACTTAACATAGAATACTATCCGACAAGGCAGTCGGGGAAAAATAGATTGCATTTTTTTTCAATAGCGTGCGTTTCTCCACACTTCCAGGCAATTTATAAAAGGCATGAATGTACGGAATTTATCACCCAAGATGCGTGTTGAATTATATATTTTATCCATTCCAAATATTAAAGAATATATATATATATATATATATATATATATATATATATATATATATATATATATATATACAAATCTGTGTCGTCTCTATTGCCTCAATTGTCGGTCACTGTTTACGAACCACATGCACCTCATCGCAGCTTGTTCGACTTTCGAAAGTTATGAGGTTCTACCTAGTTACCCGACCGTGGCTGCATCAATTCATGGACAGGCGCCCGTGGGCTCTTCGTCTATCTGTTTCAATCGCAATATGTTGTGGAATTGTAGCGACAAGTCTAAGAGTTTCATGTTTTATATTTGAAACAACTCAGTCAATATCATTCTTATCCTGATTGTCTTGTGTTTAAACCGTATACATGTATTTTACAATTTATCAAGGAATCAGGAGTATGGATGTTACGGCATTTGTAGTTAGTTGATAGAGATATTGAAATTTAATAAACAATTTCACTGACATTAAATGCTAATAATGTTAATAAAATGCTGTATTCTATTTAAGACAAGGCAGACGTTTGCACAGTGAATATTTTGAAAACTGTAGTATTAAGAAGAACAGACAAAAAAGGTAAGATAAGTCAGCGCTGCTTTGACTTGCACTATCTTAAACAGATGCATATTTTTCTCGTTTGTTTCTAGAGTCACACTGACAAAATTTAAGGTCATATGATGACTTTTCCGGCTTTTTTATTTTGGAACGTTTCAAACCCCACTCGATGAAGTATCGATTTAATTTGTAAATGAAATACAATGGTCTTCTTGGAAAAAATCATAAATTATAATAATAATGCCGGCAGAATTATACTTTTTTGTTTGCTTTCGGTATTTCTGATATTAGTATGTTACGGCGGGTAGCTAAACAAACCCGTGTTCGTTGATTCTTTAGTAGTACAAACATGTTTTTCGAAAGTAACTGCCAACTACCCCACATGAATTAGAGGTGGATGAAGAAACAAATCGTCATTGAGAACTTACGCCTCGCCAGGGTATCGAACTCACGTCACCGCAATCTGTAGATTTGCGCTCTCCTTATAAAGCTTAGCTGGGCATATCGATATTATAGAATAACCCGTTTTAATGAATAATAATAAGATATTTAGAAAATATTAGAAACAGCTATTGAGAAAATTATGCCTTACAGCAATGGTTTCTTAATTTTGTTCTTATTAAATGCCATTAAGGAACTGCAATGCTTCTTTAAGCAAAACACAATTGAATGATTATTTCATATGTGACCTAGTAGTTGTCAAATTGTCTGGTAGTAATGTATAGCTTGATTTCAAAACTTTAGTCTAAGTTTGGCCAGAGTTGCATGACATTTTCACAAACGTAAGTTTCGCATTTGTAAATACTACAGTTAACATTTTTTATTAAGTTTTCTTTGGATTTAAGGTTTTTCTAACATATTTCAGTTACGTTACGGTCCACCGTGGACAGTTACATACGTAATCATTGCTCCTGGATTACGCATTGCTACTTACCAGTAATCCGCAAGTAACTGCCAACTTATTTACAAGGGTCAGCTATAGCGGACGAATCTTTTCAGATACAACGGTATTTATCAGACTTGCTCGGAGAACATACGTCTCGACAGAGGACAGTATTTGCAACTCTCTGATCCGTAAATCTACGCGCTCGTTATTAAGCTATACAGTCGGATTGTATCAACAACTCCAGCAAATTAATGAGTATAGGATAAATTGTGTCAGTACTGGCAGAAGTAATAATTAGTATTAATTGGTTGAAATAGACAATATTTAAGCATTCAATAGATGGAAGGATTAATTGATAATTATAGTAACAGTATGAATTACAGTTATGATAAAATAAAAGAGAGCACTAAAGAAGATCAAACTATAAACCACTGCCCAAAACAAGTAAGTCGAATTCTAAACCGGGATGAAGTTATATGATACAGATGCGTTAAAATACACGCTGTTGAATGTTATTATATAATGTACCCTATTAACATTCTAAAAAAAATAAATCTTTTTCAGTACACTCTGGATTACTTGTTTTGACGGTAGCAGTGACTATGTTCCGTTTTATAACAGGTTCGTAGACAACTCCATTACTTCGGTAAAAATACAGTAGATGTTAAAAGAAGTTAATCGAGGTTTAATGTTGACTTATTTATTTATCTATAATTTATTTATTTGGGTTTTACGGCGCACCAACACAGTATAGGTTATATGGCGCCAAACTGGACTACAAATATTGGTTCCATATCTCATTTACATCGAAATAATAACATGAGGTATTGAATTACACTCGTGGACTTTAAAATGCCCAGAATATGTATGCATTTGAAAACTTTTATCCAACGCATATTTTATGATTAAGGTGGAAACATTTCGACGCTAAAAGAAAAATGACTTCTGCTAATAAAACTTACATTTGGATTTTTTTTCGGATATATATAGTTAGGTTGTCGTCGGAAAAGGATATCCCATATCCGCTTAAGTTGTTACATAGTAAAATTACTTGACAGGTTCATGAAACAACTGGATGGTACGTATTTATTGCCACACTATAGCGTTTGAGATTTTGGAAAAAGCCTGCTTTTAAAAGAACAAAAATGCATCAATTTTAATGAATAAATCTGTAATTTAGTTTTTAAAGTAAGGAAATCTCTACAACATGGCTGCGTGATAATTCCGTATTTAGGTAGGAGCTATCTAACGGTACTGAGAACAAACAAAACAACAAGTTCGTTCTGTGACTAAAATGTTTTTGGGATTGAAGTCCATAAGATAACGAAAGGAAAATAACAAAAGAAATACTCTATAAACCTGAAATGATTGAACGTCGGACTGTCCGCGAAACTAAATAACCATTCACAGTTTTGACTTTAAACTACGGTGTTCCGTTTGGACAATCGTGACTTTTTATTTAATGCTCAACCGCAATGCACGATGGTACGATAACGAAAACGCGATGGCGCGACGACACGATGATAAAACAACGATGGTACGATGGTGAAAACGAGATGGTGCGATGGTGAAATGTCGATGTAATATCGCGTTTTCATCATCGTACCATCGCGTTTTCACCATCGCACCATCGTGTCATCGCGTTTTCATCACCGTACCATCGTGCCATCGCGTTTTCACCATCGTACCATTGTTGTTTTTACCATCGTACCATCGTGTTATCATCATCGTACCATCGTGGTTTTACCATCGTACCATCGCGTTTTCACCATCGCACAATCGTGTTTTCATCATCGTACCATCGCCTTCAGGTTAGAAATGCGTAAACCCGTACACTTGTATTTTTGTCAACAATAGATGAATGTATCTCAATGTATTTTATGAGACCAAATTTTGCTGTTTGGCAAAATGTTTTACAAAATGTTCAGTGCTCAGTTCATTAAAACTGTAAAAACTTCAAGGCCACGTCTTCTGTATTTTATGTATGCATAAAAGTAAATAAAAAGCTTGGTGCAATAGTCACATGGTATTATTCGAACTTATTATTGTTAGGATGTAGAAGGTACATAGTGCAATGTGAATATGAGATTGTATCAAGCCTGTATTTTACTGGCACATATACTGTACCACTGCGCATGATCACCGGAAGGCGATGGTACGATGGTGATAACGCGATGGTACGATGGTAATAACGCGATGGTACGATGATGAAAAACGCGATGACACGATGGTGAAAACGCGATGGTAGGATGATGAAAACGCGATCGTACGATGATACAATGGTGAAAACGCGATGGTACGATGACGAAAACGCGATATTACATCGATATTTCACCATCGTACCATCGCACTATCGATATGTATACTACATGTATATGAGTCAGGTCGGAATATGAAATGTCAAATGCTAAAAGCTAAAAATATGCATTTCAAATTTCGTATTCGGGGCAAAACTTAATAACCATTAAAAGTCTTGGCATATATGTAGGTAGCAAAGAGGCGAGGTTCAGAGCGCTTGAACCAGGCCTGTAGTTCAAAAGTCAAGGTCATGGCAAGTATAAATATATATATATCGTAAATGTATCCAGAGAATAACTTGATATCCAATTAAGACATTGACTTCAAACTTGGCATATATGTAGGTGGCAATCAGAAGATGTGCACAGCGCATGATCATTGTCTGTATATCAAGGCTGGTCGGAAATTGAGTACAGATATGTAATATGTATTTTCTATTCAAGTACAAAACTATTTAAGGTATTGACTTTAGACTTAGAATACATACGGGCGGTGAAAATGTGATTTGAGGAATTCAGCAATCCACTTTACTTCCACTACTGATCCCTAACTCTCACCCCAACCCTACCAAAACTTCAGCACTTTTGTACTTTGGTATTGCCTACAACACAACTATAATTTATTAGAGATGTTGACTTTAAACTTGGAACAAATCTTAGTGGTGATATGGTGACTTCGCAACAATGACGTGCAACAATCCACATTTATCATCCCCTCCCGTGCTCACTAACACGCAAATTAAACCCCATCCCCATGCCTATGAACAATTACTTTTACTTTCTTCTTTCTTTGTATTTCATTACCGCTGCCGTACATAACCTCTAATCAACCACTCATAGCCATATTACATCTCTACACGTCCCCCACCCACCCCAGTCTGACTAAAGTACATCTCCTATTACGCTACGCATAGGATCTGAGAACGATCTATTCATAGCCTTGTTCTAACGACCCTTTCGCTAGCCAATCAGAGCTCAACTTACAACATTTTGCAAATCTACCTGTATCCTTGACGTTTGATATTTACAATTCTTATGTCGAAATGTGTCAGATAGCCGGTTAGCTCAGTCGGTAGGCCACTTGCTTTGTAAGCGAGGGGTCCCTGGTTCGAGCCCTGGAATGACAGCACATTTTTCTTACTGTTTGACATTGGACAAGTCGTCTGAGATTGGTTAAAATAAAAATAGCAATACTGGAAATCCAAAATATACAGAAGGCGTATGTGAATGGGTCGTTCTCAGATCTTCGTGTAGAAAATCAAGTACTTAAGTCAGATTGCCCCCCACCCCAACAACCTAAATATTATTTCTTCCTTATCTAGTCTAGAACTAAGGGTCTTACATGTATATAGAGCTCTTGTTCAATTTATCTCTCTGGAAAAGGTAATACCGTTATAAATATGGCGAATCAAAGAAACGACTGACAGAAAATTCATAAAAGCTTAATGATTGCAGGTCACTTACCACGAAAACATTTAATTATTATACTTAAAACAATAACAATGTACCCATATAAGCCATTCATCTGACTGAAAAAAGAAACCTTCTGTTTAAATGTACAGCCAATATGATTAAATTCATAATCAGTTTTACTACCTGCTACTTCCGTTGTCATAGAGCACTAGTTTTCAAATACGGGCATAAAAAGTATGTATTTTTCTTATTTTAAACCAAGTCTACAACTTGAAAGTTGTTGACTCTTCATTGTCATTTTGTTTTTGATCTAAACGCAATATTAATGTTAATATATGCGAAAGTTTTGAAACACCTAACATTGTATCTTATTGTTCCTCAGACTTATTAGTAGCCATGGCAACAGGGATGTTTTAAATATAATACATCTTGCATTTTTCTTATTTCCTATAAACTTTAAAGTTATCTTCTCCATTTCTTGTAGATTTAAATATTTTGTGTTTAAAGTAAGCAATATATATACATTTAGGGTCATTTCTAACCCGACACTTTTTAAACACCGTATATATTAGTTTGAAACTATACATAAAGTCGTTACTTAAACTGTACTGGAATTATAAAATCCTTCAACCGGGACCTTCCCCCAGTTCTGCGCCTGGTACGTGCACGATATCAACACTTTGTACGAAGAATATTGGTCAGCAAAAGTATAAAAAAAAAACAACAACACAACAACAACAATAACAAAAAAAAAAAAAAAAAAAAAAAAAATGAATATTCGGCATATTGCAAGCTGGACATTAATTAAGACATGTTAGTAAATCTTATTTTTATAACGATTTTTTGACCTCGTACAAATGTACATAAATAAATAAATGAAATTTAGATATTGAGTTATTTTCCTTAGAAGTTGTCGAGTCTTAAGCAGACATGTGTCAGTCATGGCTGGCCTTCAGCAGAATTTTCAGCGCACAGGCCGATGCACAGGCCGATGGAACTCACGCTAAACCCATAAGTCGACGAACAGTTAGCTCAACGAACATGGAGTAAAATAAGGCGTCCATTTAGGGGACTTATTCAGACATCGTGTCACCGGCGACAGCGGGAGTGATAGTCACGTCGGCATCAGCCTATGACACAGAATGAGTGGTCAAATAGGACAACTGTAAGCTAATACAGCTTTCTGACCAATTCCTGGAATGCTGTATTGTAAATATTCCATACTTTTCGGAATAAAAATATGTTTAAACTAAACTAAATGCCCTGTTCACAGACGACAGTCAGTGTAACTTATACCACAACGAGGGAAGGATGCGAGTACAGAGTTGACGTGGAGTTGAAAGATGAACGTCACGTGTGTGATTCGACAAGACCATTGTCGTAGTGCCGTTACCCACCAAGACAGACTTGAGCTACGTACCAGCAGGACATCTTAGCCATTTGTCGCAATATCGCACGTACGGGACGGTTGACATGGTATGAACTTGCTGCAACACGGAATACCGGACCATACCGCTGGTACAACACATATATTGTTGCAACAAAAAGAACGTGCGGCGGCTGCCTTTCCAGCTTCTGTCACCGGATCTCAGTGTTTTTGAGCACGTGTGGGACGAGCTAAACAGGCGAGAGCAGAGTTGACTCGCAACCTGTTTAAATATCCGTGATCAGGAACAGTCCCATGTGTAGGAATAGAGAAATGTTCCCTAATGGATCTTCCGGACCTACATGTTGTCGATGAAACAGTAATGTATATTTGTTGTGAGGGTCATGTGAGGGAAAAAGAAGTATTAATTTCTCGGACGTACAAATTGTTCTGTGGTTCAGTTACATTTCACATTGTTAGCACTTTGCGTTAATATTCCGGCGTACAAAGTCAAAACCGTTTAATCTCTGTGTGGCTTGCCTCGTTTTACATGGGGCTTAAAATAAAATTAAGTTTGTTTGACCTTTACCTACCGACCCGATAAAATGGCCCCGACTCAAATAATTTTATTGCATTCCAGAGAAAAAAATTATTTTTATTTTCTTATCAGAGGGAAAAACTGATTTTGGTGCTTGAAACTGGCGATTATTTTATTTAACAAATGCATAGATAATTATGGCAAGTGAGAAAGTAAGTAGAAAATCGATAAAGCGGACTGTTTATTATCTCGTGTATTCCGAAAACGTGTCAACTTTGCCGATAACGTTGCCTAAGGCCATAGGATGCAGACGACAATCAAACCGCTTATAGCCGGAAGGCAATCTGACAAAAGGACATAATTTTACAAATCTAGTATCTAATTTACCCGCGAAACGTAAAGTATACCAAAACGTCATGCCAGTAATTTTCCATTCCACGAGCACGTGCGCCCTATCGTAATATCCAATTTCCAGCGCTCGACGTTACTTTTGTTTACACATACACAAAAAACGCGCGTAGTGCATTCATTTTTTGTTATTATCGCATCAATATTTTTAGCACCGCTTAAGAAGTAATATAGTTTGAATTCTATAACGATTTTAATAAGATATCGACAGGAATGTAGGCAAAATTCTATAAAAACGGTCAAATTTAAATTTAGTTCTTTGTAAAATTTCAAACAGTGCGATCTTAATTATTTATTTCTTTCTAAGGGTAAATAAATGATAAATTCTATGGGCATAAAGTTCAGACTTTTGACCAGAAAGTACAAAAAACAGAATTAAAAAATCTTAAATAATGAAAAAGCGTCAGCAATTTAAAAACATGGCGTAAAACGATTTTTGGCAAACAGATTTATGTTAGTGCGGCAAAATAGCTCACAGAGGTAGGATATCCACACTTATCGTTTGACACATTTACCTGTCAATTTATACAGTGTGTTTGTTTACTTTTGTTTATCCTCGCCGCCGGGTATTCCCATATGGGCGAGCATTCGTCTAACATCATTATGTTCTTCTAAAGTTACGTCTAACGTTGTTATCTTCTAAGGTTATAGTCATCTAATATTGTTATATTCTCATGTCATCTCACGGCAACCTTGATGGTCCGACTTTTGATGACGTCATTATGTTGACTTCAGTTCAGTCTTCTAACTTAAATGATGGTGTACTACGCCTTCTAGTGCTAAATTTCGCCTCGCCGCCGCCCTCATGGTGTTAAAACGCGATGGCCGATGAAATGCCATCTCGTTGAAGCTATCTCCGTTGTCCCTGCAGCCTGCTCATCGTCGTTACAGCCGGAACGCCAGTCTACTGCTCTCCCGTAGGTCAATCCGTAGGTCAATCAAAGCATAATCGAACCAGCCGATCATGCTGCTCTATATACCAGCTGTTAATTCTTCCACATCCATCGGTAGTTGATAAAAACGTCGGATGAAAAGTCGTACACCCCTACGACTCATCCTGCCAGATGAACATGCCCGTGTACCATATATAGTCATGGACATCCAGCTCGGGTAAAAGCAAAGGTAAAAGCCGGTAGACGTCGAAGATGGAGAACGATGGTAACGAACCCAAGAGCCCCGGCAACAGGATGCGTAGTCGACAGTGGTAGCTCAACGAGATGATCTAACTTCGGTTGCTGTACTCTTTTTAGGGCCACTACCGCCGATGTCAGTCATGTGTCGCTAACTAGGCCGTATGACAATATACGTGACAATATACATGTTGACCTAATTAGCGACATATGTTCTGCTCCTGACCTCTCGCCGCGTGCACGTCGCGGAGCAGGCATGCGGCTCTACCGGAAGTGGTCATAAATATATTGAGGACAGCCGATAGAATCACAACTAAGGGCGAGGGCTGTGGCCCTAAGAAGGATCGTTTACCACCTCAGCTTTGTATTGTCATCTTCCACGAACGCTGAGATTGGTACTCCGCAAGGACTGCGAGGGACAGCATGACAAGACGCCCGCTGACGCTCTATGATGGACAGTGAAGGCGCGAATATTCTCGCTCATATGGGACTCCCGGCAGCGAGTATAAATAAAACTACAAACAACAACGACATATGTTCCCTCTCCACGACGTGAACGTCTCGGCGGTCCAGGAGAAGAATTTATACAGGATATTGAATTCGCTTTAACAAATTAAAGAAGAAACTTTTTTATTGATTAATTTAAAGAACCGAGGCGGTACGATCAAACAGTGATGTGTCATATGGCGCGAAAACATGACGTAATTCCATGACAATCTCGGGCAACTATACCGCTTTGATCTCCACTTCAGATGCCATGATACCGACATACGTCTTTTAGCTCTTCGAAGGGAATGTTAATTGATGATGAAAACAAGGACAATGACTAAGTTTATCAACAGAATAATTACCGATAATCGTTTACGCTTTTTATTTCGCTTTCAACATTGGGTGGATTATGATTATTGTGTCCATATTTTTGGGACACTTTACAAAATAATCATTTTTCGGGAAATAAGTCTTGAGAAAGTGAAAATAACTAGTCCTAACACTTTTGGAAAATACGGTAGGGGTTAGACTTTGATTATTAATACTATCGATGCAATCATTATGGAGAGCAACTAGATGGTGGAGATTACAAAAATACAGTGAAAAAAAAGTCTGCTGTGAAAAGGAAATTTAAGAAGAACAAATATGATTGATTACAAAGGAAACATAGTGTACATGAGAATATTATTTGTCTACTATGTGTTAAATTATATTTGAAATTTGCTTGTACATAATACTGCTTTCATAACAGTGACAGTATTGCGGCAATTGACAGGCGAGTGGTGGGAAATTTAATTATCTGTGAAAATATATTATAAACTGACTTAATTGTTGATTTCAAAATGTCTTTAATCAGATATCGTTTTGAAATGCATTTGTTCGAAGTGAGAAAATCTCAGTTTTCGAATTTCAAGAAATTGACAAGAGCGTAAATGTGTTGAAATATTACAGGCTAGATAGTTTAAATATTTTGATTTTGTTATGCCAGAACAAAGAGCTATAAAAATCTTATACTTCTTTTGCCAGGACAATGGCATAATAAATGTCTGATGTCGGAAAACCCAATCTTGTTTCTGTTCTTAGTAACATGACCAATACGTGCAAGTAGCTTGAAGCTAAAAAATTATCACTTTTGCTTGCATACTGCCATAACCATTGTAAAAACCTTCTAAAACTCATAAAAAGTTATTATCTATTGAATTAAGCATCAAACACTTGTTGAAAATAAGCTGTAATTCAATAGTGTGTTTAGATGCCAAATATCGCGTATTTTCGCGACTATATTGTTTTGTACTTTTAATTTATTTATTTATTTGGGTTTTACGGCGCACCAACACAGTATAGGTTATATGGCACCAAACAGGACTACAAATTTTGGTTCCACATCTCATTTACATCGAAATAAAAACATGAGGTATGGAATCAAAATTTGCATACCTGCTGGAATCACAGAGTTACTGCAAAACCAAGTGTTAAGACCCTATTAGATCATGCAAGGGTAAGGCAGTGGTTCCAATTCTTTTCATACACAGATCGTCCCAGAACCACATGGGGCTTGTACATTTAAGCGCAGATGTAGTGAAAACAATCATGAAAACACTTTTGATATATATATAAAGAAAAAGTGTAGACATGAAAGATACTCAAAGACTTGGTGAACTTATCCTTATGTGCAAATTAAGTCTGTGCCCATATTGTATGTGCATGAATAGGGCTAGGTGTTTATATATTGCAAGCATACATTTAACAGAGCATCTTCAGAGATTATCTACAAGCAGTAGTATTAATAAATAGACTTTATTACTGAGACAACAAATATTTAAAACACTAAAATATAATAAAATTATTTACCTACCTACCTACCCACTGTAAAAATACTGGGTCGGTAAAGGTCAAACAAACTTAATTTTAATTTAGGCCTGATAAAATTACTAAGGTTAACGATATCACGTTTTTTTTTTTTGAAATATGGACAATTTTTATACACGGATCGACTGCAAAATTTCAAATTGAAAACATCCCGTTCGCATGCTATTTCAGTACAAATAAAAGCTACATAATATTGGTCTTAAGTTTCGTGATATGTATTTCTGTAACTGCAGGCTAAAATAAGTTTAAACAAAAATCACACTCTTTCAGCATGAAAAAAACTCCCCAAAACACTATCAATTTTACACAGTTAATGACATATAATACCATGATGTCAGTGGCTTCATTTTAACGCAACTATGTTTTGTAGCGTTTCTTTTGTAACTAAGTCATCATATCGGCATTATTAGCATGCCCCACACGCGGTTAAATTCCCGATTTCCTTTACAAAACGTATAAAGACTCCCCTTAAGTACACATATTTTTAACCTGCTTCTTGTCTGTTTCGTATAACATGATATTCGTGTATATTGTCGTGTATTTTGGTTGTGATACTATTCTTATTTTACGTCTTTAATGCCCCATTCTCGTGTTTACTATGAGTGATGTTAAGTAACCAACATTAACCAGCTGAAGCACTTATATTTTGTTCCTGTTGTCCCTGAGTGGTGCTCAAATTTGTTCCTATTTTACTGTTTTTCTTCTTGTTTGCAATTGTAACAACTGAATGAAGTTTTGCCGTACAATATAGAGTCCCCTGCTGGAAGGCTATTAATTTATCTACTGTAGTATAACATGATATCCTGATATTTGTCAATGATGTTTAAACATTGTTGTACTATATATATATATATATATATATATATATATATATATATATATATATATATAACACGTCATAACATTAGATTCGGTTTACAATTATCATATACAAACATCTGCAGTTGTTGATTGCTTATATTTATCTATATATATAAAAACCATTTAATTTTATTTTTGATAACATTTTATTTTGAAATTGCCAGGGGAAAATGAAAAAGAAAATCATGTAAAAACATCATATTAATGGGACATAATTCCTAATAAGCAACATATTTTTGTTGAATTTCATAAAAGGTTACTATTGACTTTTGTCCTTCAGGTTTGACTGAGATAGGGGCCTTTACATGGCATAATGCATATTGTCTCATTATAGGGAAATTTGTGTTAATCAATATTAAAATGCCATTACGGATGACAAATTTATGGACAAGAAAGTAAAAAAGAACTGTTGACATCTGACCTCTGACTATGATTTTGACCTTTGTGTTAGGGTTAATGGTGTTGCGTAAGATACGTTGTCTCATTAAGGGAAATATTTGACTGTGAAAATAATAAAAACAGATGACAGAGTTATTGACCGTACAGGAAAAAAACTATATTGACCTTTGACCTGTATGTGTGACCTTGACTTTTAATCTTTTGGTCTACGTGGTGCGCGTGACATATTGTTTTATTATGGGTTACATTTGTGGCAAGTAATATTAAAATCACTTAAACGACTGTTTAATTACAGACTGTACTGAAAAAAAAACAACCTTTTGGTCTTTGTCCTCCGATAGGGGCCTTGACAGTTGTTCTAAGTGTGCGCTTTTTGTGCATGAGACATTTTCTCATTCAGGAGAATTTTTGTACAGTAAACCTAACTTGAAAGGAACTCGAACACTTTGTTTTAAGAAACAGTTTTCAATTGTCCGATCTAATTCCTTCTTTCATCAACGTAAAATTCCTCAGTTATAGAGACCTCGGTTATAAGGAACACTCGATTCCAAAGTATGAAAATAGATGGAAAATCCCACGGCTAAAGCAAGCAGATATAAAAAAAATGCTGATGACGTCAGAGTAACGTCGGCACCTTCACGCGCTTTCATGTACATGAATTAACACTAATTAGTTCATTTCTATGATCTTTAGTTTGTTAATTCAAGGATATGACCAAAAATATTACTATATCATTATTGACATTTTCCAACTACAAGACGATAGAAGACACAATAGTGAACGAAAATCAATCACAGTCACGGTCATCAAAACATGGGAATTTGATTTTTGTGAGTATTGTGTCATACATTCCTAAATAAATGTGCTAATTGTGCTTAATGAACAATGGCAAACGGTCCAGTTTACCAATTTCCAAGCAGGGGCTAAAATAGACAATAGCAAAACTACAGGTATAAATTTCACTTAAATCCGTATGACTTTTTTTTTGTTTTTACTTTGCCTCATAAATGTTTCTCCTTTTGTAGATTTGATTTGTACGAAATTTCTCTAGTAAATGTACATGAAAATAAGTGCAAAATAACAACATAAAAAATAACATTTATTTTATATCAGTACTGATACGTATGCAGAGCAAGGTTGTGAAGATTAACTGCAACATATCTTTTAGTTATAATGTAGCGCTCTTTAAAAGGAAGATAGAAATGACAGAATAAACACAATTACGGTCAATCTTACCAACGTACACTTTGGCTTAGCTTAAGGCTAACACCGTGTCCATTGTGTCCATTGATATAATTATATTCATAACGTTTCAACTCTATTTCGGTCACATACATGCAGGAAGTTTACCTTACCATCCTGTTACTAGAATTGCAACTTCCTCATATAGACTCATTATCGGTGCGGAGTGTGAACACAGCCCTTTTCAAACGTCATTCAAATAATGTTTGCTATACAAATTGTGTTCTTTATATAAACCTCGGTTACAAGGAACTTGTTCGCTTTACGGATAAAAGATACTCAGTTAAAAGGAACAATGTTTAGAGGTCCTAAGCAGTTCCTTATAAGCGAGGTTTACTGTACCAATTTATATTAAAATCTCTTAATGAATGACAAAGTTATGGACCGAAAAGGATCTCTAGGTGTGACCTTAACCTTCGAGCAAGGGACATGGGTGTTGTGTAGGATACGTTGTCTGATTTTGAGGAACATTTATCCCAAGCAATATAGTAATCCCTTGAAGGATGACAAAGTTCAGAACCAGTCACGAAACACAGTTCATGCCTGGATAACATTTGACCGCCAGGTGTGACCTCGACCTTTATGTTAAGGAGTCAGAAATTAGCGCATGACAAATTGTCTTACAGTTATGAACCAGACTCGAAACTTGGACGTTCCAACAAAATGGTATGTATGAGGCTACTCTGTTGCTCTCCCTATTGTTTCTAAGCCACTTGAAAGAAAAGGAGTCAAATAAAATCTTACAGGATGAATAACATCAAAGAAAAAGTACAAATACCCACTGTTCCTTTAGCCACCCAAGTAAGCAAATGTTGGCCCGGACAAACGGACCGACAAATGGAACAGCGATTCTATAATCTGGTTTTCAAACGGTAGGAGACTGATAAGCAAGACAATCTCCCGTATATTTCTTGGATTTATAAATCAGATAACAAACACTGTTTTCTTGATTTCGTTGGTAATACAACCTCATTCAGCATTAGAGCTTTGTTTGAACTTGTGACTATTCACTCCTTATAAATGTCTAATGAAAAATGTTGTGATTTGTGCAAAATAAATGCAAAAAATACTTCGATTACAGACAGTTTTATGACTACTGCTCAACTCAGGTCTTGGTTTACTGCAGAGAAGTAGGACAAAAGACATCTTGTAATTTTACCACTTTGAAGACATTTCAGCTTTTGGTTGTAGAGAATGATCGCAGGCATTGATTCAGGCATGAGCGGGCACCTAGGTAGAACCATCAACCTTACGTTACGCACTTGCATGTCTTCCTATCATAAAAGTATCACCCAAAGCCAGTCAAATATAATGAACATCAAGAGATAGTAGAGGCGTAAAATGTGTAATGCTGATTCGGTTGATTGGGTATGAATTAACCTGGTCATTGGTTGTTAGTAATGCAAATATATCCATCTAAAATACTACAGTTGTTTGTTTAATGCCTTATTATCTCAAACTATTACTACTTCCTTTGATTCTTCAGACAATATATTTAACAAAAACAATTTCATAATCGGTCGCCAAATTGATAATGACATTTTCAGATACAGTCGCATTCATTGGTGGAGATATGAGTCTAAGACCAAGAAATAATTTGGTGTATGTGGCAATATTTCTTAATTATTTTCGAGAGAAATATAATTTGAATTGATTTGTGCACGTAATATCACATACGTTTCTCAAACACAGATGAAATATTCAATGAAAAAACTATGTAATGCTCAGAATATAAACGAAGTGTGAAATATATGCATGGATAAAAATTGTATTGTTGATTTAGTTGATTGAGTATAATTTAAGCTATCACATAAGGCCGTACAAAGTCGACCCGGCTTCATCTCAGTGTTGTTATATTTTCCGGTCCTTCGGGATCATTAGTGTTAACTCATTTAGATTTAAAGATTGAACACTGCATAAGCCGGTGCTAGGGGTCGTGGGCAGTGTTGCATTTTCCATTACTGCTCATGAACAGACTCAATCAAACCAAGTCAGACACTCTGCAATTTTTTACTATTTGCCTTGTTCTCGGTTTTTCCGAGGACTCTACTTTCCAGATTTAATGGATAGAAAGCAAGATTTGACAAATGAAATAACACAAGTAAAATTTATCTGTGAGATTCGGCATTGCAATGTTTTTTTTTTTCTGTTATGCGACTTTTGAGTTATTATTACTTTATAGCAACCGCTAAATTCAAAGCTAGATGAATATATGTTACGGTTGTAATATTTTTATTTAGGTCTAGATTTGAATAATAGATATGTTCCCTATATTTTATCAGACGTTTGGATGCGAATACTTAAATCACTCGTACTACATACTCGAGATTTATTACGCATCCTAACTTCTGCCAATTTTCATTTACTGATTAAAGTATGGGAACACATTTATCATTTTGATTCTAACAACCTAAATAATTCGCATTTTCCAGTAAATCTACTACATTTTCAGCGTAGATCTAATATATCTTTCGGATATATACTGTTACATTTTATCCCCAAGGTTATAAAGTGTTGCATATCCAACAGAACGTAAATATTATTGATAATTATTTGTTTTTTTATATTTGTCAGAATTTTGAGAAGTAATTAAAATGCTCGCAAATAATTTATCAACCATATTTGGTCCAGTCCAGTGTTTTGAGCTTTATGACGTCACATTTTATGTCATATCTTTATGACGTCACTGCTAAATCATGACTATGCTAATTCGCTGTTTGAGATCAAAACATGTTTACGGCCCTGCACGTAAGTCTGTACGGCTTTTTATCGTAAGTAGATCTATGTTTTTAAAATTTTGTTTTATAACTGTTTGACCCTGGCATAATTATTGGAACTGAAGTAGAATATCTTGTGTTACAATCATAGGGGCCAATTATATTTACATCCTCATACAGCAATTATTGCGAGTCGTCTTAGTATTGAATTTTTATACAAATTTGTCAATATCTGGTAGAGATGAAAATAAGCAGATGTTTATTTAGACATTTGTTATATAATCATTGTATTCGTCATAACGTTTTTCTTCAAAATAATGCATTTATCCATTTTGTCATTGAACAATTCAAAATAGAAAATCTAGTCTCTATCGTTTCTAAAGAATGTATCTTCTTTACTTTATCTTTTTTTTTCTTTACATATTTAAAGGTATATTCAAATATTCAAACAGTTAATTAGTGTGCTTTATTGTAGGAATATTTTGCGTGACGTCTGACTGTTCTATTCAGTACACAGCTGGTGTTTACTTTCTAGCAAGGAGCGTCGAAAGCATACTATTTTGGACCATCAATATGATCTTATCACGGAAATATCCTGACGGAGATGAACCACTGCATGAATTTCCGTTCCAGTTGTATGTTTGTATCAGCGTGTTGGCAAACCTTGTCGTCTTCGTAGTATGTAAGTAAAAAGTAAACACTATAATACATAGTAAGGACATTCTAATGTTCCGTGCTCCACTTACCTTTTAGCAGCGTACCTATGATTATGGATGGCAGGTCGATTTATTTTGCATTTTCTACCGACCTGGACATTGTTTATAGCAAAAAATATGGATATGCACCGTGGCCACGGTCAAACCTTAGTATAGGCCATATCTAATTAAAAGATTGTATCATAAAACCTGCATATAAAGGCATATGTATTTTTTGCCATTTGAGTATAAGAAGTAAAACACTTGTGTTGAGATAAAAAGACCTCTGGTTTTATTTTAGAAGATTGATCGATACTTCTGTCATTCTTATATCGGTGATATGTGAAACTGTCTATAAAAACATTGAGTAAAAACTCATTCATTCTATTTAGCATATTTAACAGTATCATACCTGGAAACTTCTTTCAAGCACTTGCTTTTAGTTTTTAGCTGAGGGACATAGGCCGTGAAAGTGGCATATCAATTTAAATGGTGAATGTAATCATCGCCTGAGCAACCTTGCTCCGAAAACATTAACTTACTACTGTAAATTAACGTGCCTTGTTACATAAATAACCATTAGATGACGCAAACAAGAGCAAAGGCTTTATAGTTTGACATCAGATAGCCACCAATTGTGTCCAGATTTGGTTTTGCACGTGAAACGTTCTACTGTCACAGTAAATGTATGAATTATATTTCGTATATTAAAGTTGACCTAACAAAACATCTTTGAGACATGAATGTTATATCGACATTCTGAGCAAGAATTTTACTTTTTTCATGTAGGAATTACCATGTTATTGCACTTTTCAGAATTTATCGAAAACAAACAAATCTTGCGTTACAACTTGACTGAAAAGTATGAGAATCATTAAGTAGACAAAGGGTGCTGCGCTTTTAAAGTACACATGATTATGTTATAATTACTATTTGTGCCGAGTCATTTGAATATGTCATAAACCTTTTGAATTCTACCTTTTGTCCAGAGGTTTGTGTTTATTAGATCAAATGTTGCCTCCTGTTTTGAAAGAATGTATATGCATCAAAATTATTGAACAAAAATAGAGTACACTAGTATAAATAGTCTAGAAAACTATCTTTCAAAACAACCGACCCCGACACATCGTTATGTCAAAGAAAAGGCACCGAATGCACAAGATCGAGACAGACCGGCAGACGACACAGTTCGCATCTATAGACTTAAATGTTTTCTATAAACAGGCGTATAATCTTACAAAAATACAGATGATAACATGAACGCTTGGTTTGATACCATGATGGATGTTTGATATGTATATATGATGTCATTAAAATGTTAATATTTTCAAACGTCCAGGTGTGATACTACGTTAACTGTTATTCGTTAATTAAAGTAAATACATTGACATTGTACTGGTAACTTTCATACATATATTGACACTTTGAAAAAATCTAAACATAATATTTAATGTTCGAACAAATTGACGCAAAATAATTTTTCAGTATATTTTCTCAAAGATTCGAACCTTTTAAGCAGCACGAAATGAACTTTTCATGTTATTGCAGGTTTCATTCAGAAAGTATCTAATAAATAGAAGCCTTTACATCAATAAATAAGCTCTTGTAAAAATCAATTTCTGTTTGATCATACAAATAAAGGTCTCAAAAAATAAATGAATCCCACAAACCGAACTATCACATGTGTGTTTATTTGCACATTTTTATTTCAGTCAAATAACCCTTGAAAGTATGCTTTATAAACTAGCAGATCATGTATTAATCAACACATATTCTGGAACCGACGTTCGTTCGTTTTGTGGGCTAATCAATCCTATTGTAATTTAACATTAATATATTTGTAAATAAGACTCTAAGCCTTGTTTCAGAGGGAAGAAATGGTGCAATTACTTGAATAAGTTAAGTATGATTAAAAGATCAAATAGTGTCCACGTAAGAAGTACTAACATGACGTACATATGAATAAAGATTTATATTATGTATTAATTTCTATGAGTCAACCTAAAATTTCATGTGATGACTGGCAGGTTGGTCGCATACCCGAAACTTGAATAGTTCTTTCAATGTTGATATCGAAACTTTAATAACCTTGATTTAGTAAACACCCATGTTTAGTTCTCGGCATAAAAACGACCTAAATCTTATTCTTGCCAGCATCTCATATGAAATGTCTTCATGTTTTAAAATATTACATGATGCTATCAAAGAAACACCATTTTCAAGTTAACAAATAATTTTAGGACATTTAAATGTCTGTTTCTGATTTGGACATACTTCTGTTCAATGTACATGTAAAATAACCACATTCTTTATTAGCAGAATTGGCACAGTCAAACGCAATGCAATATTTCATATTAACAAATAAATGTTATTGCACTTTCGTAAACTGATATTCCTCTTTTATGACATAGTTGCAGCAGAAAGGTTTCTTTTATATTCATCTTCCATCTTCAGAAATCTCTCATGTAGGTATCAACAGTTCTAGTTTCGAAACATTTCTTTCGCATTTATTCATTTCAGGTGCCAAGCTGGTATTTGAGAACTTCAACGAAATTTCCAGTATTTGCCCATCAACTCGAGGACGAGGAACAGCTGCAACAATTGTTGTAATATCAGACTGTGTTTATATCGCTGTCTTTATTTTCACAATCACTGTGCTTGCTGCAAGAGAGCTATCTTAATCTGAAACATGAGCAATGTATACTTACCAGTGGCTCTTACACTTACAAACTGAAAGCTGTTTCATCGTAAAAGAAAAATATGTTCATTCAAATGAAAACTACGATACTTGTTCCTGCGCTAGGTAAAATTCGTATAGATAGATTGACGATAAAACTTAAGGTTAAGCCAATTCATATTTAGCATAGAGCATTACGTTCCACAGAATGAATAAGTATCAAGGGAACATCTTTTTTAATTTATATATATATGTCCTTTAGATTATATCAGCTTACATACATATTTCAATGCTTTTTATCTATTTGATTACGTATAATGTATACACAAGGTTCGTTCAATAAATATGAAAAAATAGTAAAAACGAGAAAGTCGCTGCTGTCTTTGCAGCGACGCTATAAGGTTATTCTTCACCTTCGCCATTGACATTAATCCAAAAGGCGTAAACCCTTGTTTACATTCAGGACTTTGTCTAGAGCTTAAGCGAGCATTCCATTCTTATTGTTTATAATGAAAAGTCCGT
Organism: Mercenaria mercenaria; assembly: GCF_021730395.1. NCBI lineage: Eukaryota > Metazoa > Mollusca > Bivalvia > Venerida > Veneridae > Mercenaria > Mercenaria mercenaria. The sequence continues at coordinate 46,740,137 of NC_069378.1, forward strand.
TATCGTTAACATATCCAGTGGTTAAAATTCATTGATTTATGCGACATCATAATTATATCCTTTTAAGAAAAACTTGTTATATCGAAATAACAAACATTTGTAGCGGTCCATGGGATAAAACTATTTTCGTGTTTCCATGCATACTACCTGAATGTATACTACAGGATGAAGAAAAAATACTTAATCATGTTAATGAGACTTTATACCACATGTTTGCGTTAAAAACAGGATCCTACACATGAATAACACCAGAAAAACAGTAATTATTCCATGTACATACGTTTCATTACCATTTGTTTTTATAATGATTTTGCGCCCTGTCCAAAAAGAATAGAAACAACTTTTTGTTGAAAATAAAATCGAAACCATTCTGATCATACTAGGGTCATTTCAGGGTCAGAGCTAGATTAAGTTCATTTCAGTATATAATAAATTATATGTATTGCAAGTGATGTATTGACAAATATAATGAATATATAATGGCTTTAGAAACGATTGATAGCATGCCAAGTAACATTAGTCTTTAGTTTTGATATTTTGTCTGATTGTAGAAACTGGTAACGTACATTACACGTTGCTAATGCTTATATACATGTTGATAATTGTGCATATATCAGTACGTATATCTGAAATAAACTAATGGATTATTTGTACGAGAAACATTTACCTTCGTAAGTCACGTGTGCTTAATGACAGTTTTAATTGATAATCAAGCAACAAAAGAAACAGGGTAAATTATCTTGCCATTTAAAGTCAATGACTTCGGTTTACATAATCAACTACGTAAAGCGTACTCTTTCTATTTATAACTGAGCAATATGTTATAATTGTGATGATACTTCTCATGTAACAAAAATAGTGTTATATATTTCGTATTCATTATTGAAATCGCCTGCATTTTCATATAGGAATAATACACATTTTTATGTGTATTTACGTCTGCAGAAGCCCGCGGAATTGTCGGTCGCGGTCACAAACATATTACAAGTGCTTATGCTGACGTTAATACACAACACAAACGTGTACACGAGGGTTGTCCAAAAAAATCGTAGACTTTTTTTATTATTTCGAAATAAGCGACGCATAAAATAATTATTTCAACTGATGTTACTTCATTATATACTCTACAGGAATATAGAGTTAAAAATTAAATATCTGTCATATTATTTGAGTACTTTTTAAATAATAGACGGCAGTCAGTGCTAGTCGGCGCACGCTGAATCTTCCCACTTCAACATTAAACAGCTTCATCTTAATTTAATGTAACTTACGCGATATACATCTCACAAGATTAAAATTTATATCATCGTTTAAAGCAACGTGTGATGTGTTATCATGTTGCGTTTCAAGACCTTGACATCACTTTATTATGTAAAATAGTGACGTAAAATAAGTAATGGACGCATGCCATTTCAGAAATTGCGACGTCAGATAAGTTTGCAGCGCAGAAAGTATTAAAGCTTTATGTTGCCCTCTCTTTGAATTACTCGCCTAATCTTCCTTTTGTCACGTAAAGACAAGTGTCCTGCTAACAAATGCCAAACTTCCCGAATTTTCAATTCCTCAATTTGCTAGGAAAGGGGTAATTCCGCGATCTACGCAAAAGTTTATTTATATTTTCTGCGCCGCGAAATTATTTGACGTCGCAATATTTGTAATGGTGTGCAATCAATACTTTCAAAATTACGTAATTGTTTTAATGTTAATGACATCAAAGACTTGAAATGCAAAATAATTACGCGCCACACATTGCCATTAACGACGATGTAAAATTTAATCATGTAGGATGTATATCGGGTAAGTTACACGAAATTAGAAGGAAACCACTTCTTTTTATAGTGGGAAAATTGAGTGTGCGCCGATTAGCACTGATGCTGTCCATTATTTAAAAATACTCAGATAATATGATAGATATTCAATTTTAAACTCTATAGTCTTGTAGAGTATACAATGAAATAACATCAGTTAAAATCGTTATTTTATGCGTCGCTTTTTTTCAAAATAATAAAAAAGGTTTTCTGGGACAACCCCCTTATTGTCGCTATTTTGAATAATAATAAAAAACACGACACAATGACCAAATCTTTTGTTTTCATACGTGATGACCTAACAATTTCGGTAGATATTTTATTACCATTCTGTTGTTCTTGGAAACGGTAAACGTGTTTTAGTACCTGGATTCAGTGTTGTTATAATTCTAGTCCTTTGGGGTCATGGAGTCCATTCAACATATGTGTAATAGAGTTCCGTTTAAGCCGGTGCTAGGTGTGTGGGGGGTGGGGGCGTGAGAGGTGTTGCACATTTTATTATAGACTCAATTAAACCGAGTCTGCTATTACTCTTCTTGGTTGCATTCTTTGCTTCCAAAGGTTCTTTTTACAGATTTCATTAACTATCACAACAGTAATCTTTAAGTGCCATGTGGCGACTTTAAAAAGTCTACCCGTACTTAGATTCAGTGTTGTTGTATTTCTGGTCCTTCGGGATCATTGAGTCCATTCAACATATGTGTAATATAATTTCGCTTAAGCCGGTGCTAGGGGCATGAGAGGTGTTGCACATTTCATTACCTTTCATTAATAGACTCAATCAAACCAAGTCTGCTACATTTGTATTACTCTTCTTGGTTGCATTCTTTGCTTCCAAAGGATCTTTTAACAGATTTTATTAAATTTCCATAATTGGGGACCACACATCATCAACACTAACAAAAGCATTGTTTGAAGGTTTTTGAGCATTTTATTTTTATTTATCGTTATCAAAACATAACATTACCAATAATTTTGCATATTACCTAAAATATGATAAACAGGAATATAATTTTAAGAATAATAACTTAACATTCGAATTATTTTGGGTATGAATACATTTAGAGCACGGATGAGTACGAAGGTAGTGACTAGCTTTCATGGTTTATTATGTTAACTCTTCGTAAAATCAGGTAAAACATATCGACTGATACTAACCAAAATAGTTAATATGATTCCTTCAAACTAACAATCGCACAAGTTACACTCACTACTTATTCATTAACGGTTAATTACAACAACTGAACAAACGCTTTGTAAAGGGAGTAAATTCTAAGAGAAGCGGGTGTTGGGGTCATTACGTTTATATTTGGAAACCGATATAGCTAAACATACTACGGATTATATTGTACCTGAAAGAAAAATAACTTGTGTACTGACAATACTAGTAATCGGTCGTAAATAAGTTGTTCTTATAAATGTATGTTTTGTAAATTTTGATATATTACAATGGTTTTAAAGTTTATAAAAAAAAATAGATAAGTTGAGTATAGACGTAGTTCATGGACAGTGGCAGTCTTTATCTTCGTGTCTTATGTGTAAGTCAGCAAGGGAACCGCAGTGAGCTTACAGCGCATAGAGCTTACATGTGAGCTCTATGCGTCAAGCCGTGACGCATAGAGCTTACATGCGCGATAAGCTCTATGCGTTTAAAAGGCATGATCGTCACGTATAGAGCTTACTTATGGATGATGATGCGCTATGTGAAATTATGCCTAGGTAATACGGTATGAATGATCTCATTGAAAGGAATCAGGGAGCAGGAACGAGGGACTAGGCACGCGATTACCCAGCAACACTGCCAACGCAACGTTTGAACGTTTGCTGCATACAAGATGACTAAAGAAATAACTGTTACATCGGACTTATAAACATTGGATCTGTGGTCTAGTTTTTAACACACTGGACTTTAATTCAAGGGGACGCGACTCCGATCCACCGCGAAGATAATTGTCAGTTCGATCAGTAAAAGATATAGATACAGTTGTGTCAGTGTATGATCATAGTGTCATAGCGATGTTTTCATTAATACTGGGTCTTAGTGAGTTTTCTGTCCTACCTTTATTTAAAAGGAATGGCGAATATGGGTTCAAACCCATGAGATTTATTAGCCATACATGCTGTGCCAACCCTTACGGTACACATACCTCCAAGATCATGACTAAAGAATAACATGTTAGCGATAGTGGTTATATAAGGCTTGAAGCTAGAAAACAATTAACATTACGCTGAATCGGTGCCTTAGATTAGTACTAGTTTCTCTCCTAAGAAAGTCTTAGGTCTTTTTGGGACACTTAGATTTGCTCTATTTGGTCCGTCCGTCCGCCCGTACGTCCACACGGACGTCAGTATGTCCAGAAAGTTTTTGATATGCGATTCCACCTATAGTCATGCAACATTACAGGAATATACATCAGCATGTAAATTTGTGCACCCGGATTTTTTTCGTCCGGCTCTGCCCAGGGAAAGCAGAGTTATGGCCCTTGTTTATTCCAACTTAGGTATGAAACATTACAAAAACAATTTTTTTTCAACATGTTATGCAACTTGGGTTTTACGTCCCAGGCCACTCAATGAAAGCGGAGTTCAGTCCCTTGATTTATTGTAAAAGCTTTATTTATGCTCAGCAAAAACTATTCCATCTTCCGTCATGAAACATTACAGAAATATTAACCAGCATGTGAAGTTGCGCACATGGGGTATTACGTCCAAGACCACTCAATGAAAGCGGAGTTATGTCCCTTAATTTATTGCAAATAGCTATTATCATTTGAAGCGTGGCAAAATTTCACAATTCTTTGCCTGTCCGCACCAATTTAGAGTATAATACGCAAAATATACTGATTTGTTTATACTGCTGTCAACTGTCAACATTCGCAATTTTGAGTTATTCGAGGGGCATAACTCCAGAGCTACTGAGATAATCTGACTGGTTATCGATCTTGGCCAAAATCAGCATCCTGACCAAGTTTGGTGGATATTGGATAAGAACTGCTCAAGTTAAAGAGCGGACGTTGTCAATACTTGCAATTTTAAGCAATTAAAGGGGCGTACCTCCAGAACTACTGAGACAATCTGGCTGATTATCGAACTTGCCCCCGAGGTGTGAACATTCTGACCAAGTTTGGTGGGTGAAAACTGGATAAGAACTGCTCATGTTAGATAGCGAACAACCTTTCGAGCAGCCCGCCCACCACAGGTGTTCTCATAATACGTCGTATACAAATGAAGAAAATGATGTATTTCTAACCCATCTTAACACATAGAACCAACCATTTCCATGCGTTTTCCGGGGAGGACCCCAGAACACTCGCATGTATACACCAAAATAAAAATCTAAATCTAACGTCGGAGAATTCAGTTTTTGGAAAGTTATTCAAGTAATCCTCCGGCCACATTCTACCATTCTTATACGTTGTGTTTCAAAGATATTTGTGGTGAACTCTCGAAACCCATCACTTTTAACTCATTAATACCTGCAGCCATATCGCTGCTTAATTACTGGTATCAATTTATCGATACATTCCTGAGCCACTTATCAATTTATCTGCTTTGTATGCCTGTGGATTTTCACTGATAATCAATAATCGATAAGATCTAGGCATCCTTTGATCAATATTAGGGACAAACATCTGTTTATAAAAGATGAACAGAACTTAAATTTTCACAACTGATACTACAATGTATGATCTATTCAATAATTTAAAATTTACCATTATTTTGATTTGCAAAATTGTTTTACAGGCCAATTGAATATTATGGAAAACTGCAATATTCAAGAAAGACTGGACATAGTAAAACAGCCATTATTTGATTATTTTATATTTATTCAAATATCATCTATTGCTAAACTTTAAAGCAAATGACATTATGAAAGAACAAAATTATACTTTATTTAATAAAATTAAAAATACTGAATAAAATAGAAAGATTCTGCAGTATAATAGAATGAGAAGATAAAACAGGCAATACCTAGAAATACTTTTCTAATTCCGATATTTGGTGACGAGTATATTAAAAATGCATGCTTAAATAATAAATATTTTGATTGTTTCTATCGCTTCCGGGTTTTATAAATCTTTAGAGTAAAATATTTTCATTGGTTGACTTTGACAGCATTTCTAGCATTTTATTCTGGCAGATTATTTTTCTTGCACACCGTATTTTATAACATGTAGAACTACTTAGGTCTACGTAGCACTCTTTCTTATAGTAGAGAATGAACACAAAGCGCGGGAAATTAACGTCTGTAAGCAGAAGTGACGTCAAGATGTTTTGCGTAACGTACAATAACAAAGTTCCACTTTAGTTTTATCGTTTGTTGCGTAACTTCATGTTCTTACGGTAAACCAACGTATTTTGAATCGAGAAATGTACTTTAAGGAATTGAGAAAAACTATCAAGGTACCTGCTCTTTTCGTATTTTACATAAGCAATATATTATCAATGCATGAACCACTGGTTGTCATTAACTGCACGAGAGTCATCTGGCATGGGGAGGGGGGTGGGGGTGCCAGATAGGTTTTGCCGGCATGGGGGAAATCACCGAAAACGCCAGTCCGGTGTGTAAGAATAATAATATCTCTCATGTGTTTTACGAATCGGATAGAAATATCCGCCCCTCGGGCACCTGCGCATTGGGCGGCAATGAGGCTTGCTGAATTACCACCCATGCGCATGTGACTGAAATTTTTTCTTGCATATCGTCGACATGTTAGCATTTTATTCTGGTGGATTATTTTCCTTGCATACCGTATTTTACAAATAACAGGTAGAAATATTTTCTTTGTAGCAATCTTTCTTAGATATGAGCGCGGGAAATTAACGTCCGTAAGCAGAAGTGACGTCATGTTTTGCGTTACGCACAATAACAAGGTTCAACAAGTTATGTTCTTATGGTAAACTAACGTATTTTGAATCGAAATATATACTATAAGGAACGGAGAAAAACTTCCAAGTACCTGCTATTTTCGTATTTTAACATTAACAATATATTATCAGTTCATGAACCACTGGTTGTCATTAACAGCACGAGAGTCATCTGGCATGGGGGTTGCCAGATGGTTTTACGGCATGGGTAAAATCACCGGAAACGCCAGTCCGGTGTGCAAAAAGATATATCTAAGACCCCTACAACACGCACAGAATTCACCATTTATGTTTATGCGGGATGTTTAAAAAATAACAAACCTAGGTGGAGGACCCACGTGCCATTCTCACAGTTATACTTCGTTTTACAGAATTTAACATTTTCGTGCTTTAAATTTCTCGATGGGTTATCCCTCCGACCACAATAGCACACTAAAACAACAAAATTATACAATGTTATTGCACAGGAATCGTCGTATGAGGCCCTTTTCAAACGCCCTGGAATCTACATTTTGGTTGTTTTTATACGAAAACTATATCTCTGCAGGGGAACTCCAAACCCCCTCCCCCACCATTTTTATAGAAGACATTCATTCCTTTTATCTATCTCCTTTGTGCATTATGTAAATATGAGCATAGCCCCTGACGTAAAAATTAAAATAAATAAATAAATAAATAAATAAAAAAAAATACGTTTCAACCCATGATCCTTAACTAATCATATGTACCCTTGTAACGCATTTTGTCGCTACCAAAACTCGGCCGAATTTGCTGAGCTTCATTTCTTATAAATATGTAAGAACTCAAGCCTGATTTGTGAAGCCTCGATATTATGAATACATTGATTCTTTATTGGGCGTAAATATTTAGAATTAGATTTTTTCGATACAAATAATGATATGTAATCTCCGAAAAAAGTATCCCGTGTTATTTAGAGATAAAAAAAAACTGACCGCACACTACAAACGTAGTACTTTTGTGAACGAAATAAGTATGTTTCAGATTATAATAGCAACACATATTTAACAGAAGATTTTAAATTTAGCAATTTCTTTTTAGATTTAATTCAGTACACCATCTGCCTATAAATATAAATATTATATTTTCATATGTGATAATGACAGCAAACCAGCATTAATCTGGATTTGTTTTAATCGTGACTGTGCTGTTGCACGACCCTGTCGCAGTGTAGACTCGGCTACTACTACGATCAAAATAATTTGAACCTGTCAGGAGTTTGATGAAGGATGATACTCAATAGAGCCTATGTCAGTTGTTTTGTTATTTGTAGTTTCACAGTGTTTTTATTGTATGCTAAACACAAAAAGGGGTTATAGAAAATATGCATAATGAATATGATTAGAAAACCACTCTAGTACCAGCGCAGGAGCTATTGCAGGAGCTATTTGATCAAGTAGAGTCATGAGACAGAACGATTAATGAACACTTTTTTCACTTTGGGATGTAAATTAAAGCTAGTGTTTGTTTTATTCACTTTGGAGATTTTTTGACATTAGAACGTGTAAGGAAGAGAGACAGAATATTAAACTCTATTTTAGCCCTTACCCTGCTGAATTTCTATAATGAACTTGTCCATCTTTCAGTTTGGACAGTACAATGAACTGTTAAAAGGGGTGCTTACAAAAGGATACCGATTGAATGGCGAACAATGCAGATCATGATCAGACTGCACGGATGTGCAAGTTGATCATGATTTACACTTGCGCAAAGGTAGTCCAGCATTATTAGGGTTAGTATAAGTAGTAACTACAGATCACAGCAGCGTGGTTTAGATGTAATTTTGCAGTATTTAAAATAAATGTGAAAAGAAATATCGCCTGTAGAAGACACATGACCATACTCTATTTCCCATTTGACATACTCTATTTAAGAAATAATATACCTCATTCAGTGATTTGTCGTTGAATAAATCACTGTTTGGAATTCAGGTGCGAAGGAATTATATCATGAGGGCGCAGCCCGAGTAATATAATTATACGCATCTGAACGACAAACAATGATTTATTCAAGAGCAAATCACTGAATGGATATATTATTTCGATTCTAACACGTTACCAAGGATTTTTAAGTACATCCTTGACGACATTCATTAAATATATGCACGTTTTCAACCGTTTTTTTTCTAGCGCGCCGCTATGCCGTTTGACGCCATAACGGAATAATTGTGACGTTAGAACAGTGATTTGTTGTATAATAATTCACTGTTTTATGCGTTTTTTGTTTAATAAGAAAATGAATCGGATCGTGTTAGAATTCCTATTTGATGCCAATTTAAACGATAATATCGACGACTTCCATATCTAAAAAGGTATTATTCAGTTTAGAATATTCAGTTTCTTATAAAGTGTTTTCTGTGGAAAATTATACAAATGACTTATTTTATATCAAATATTCCCACCGGAATTCATTCCCGTCGGATATATTTCCCATTGTAAAAATATCCCGTAGGAAATATTTCCCATGGGAATAATTTAAAAGTCTTCCATGGTAGATATTTCCCATAGGAAATGATTCCCATAGGAACGTTCTCCCATGGCCAAAATATGGGAAAGGTTTCCCATGGGAAAATCTGTAAAATAATAAAATGACAAATAACTTTTTCCAAAGTCATGTTATGATGTGCCTAGTATAGAATAAGTTTAAAAGATAATGATTTATCATTTTAAGAAACAAATATATTTCCCATGGGAAAACCACTTTCCCATGGGAAGAACATGTGATAAATGTTCCCATGGGAAAGTTATTTTCTGATGGGAAAGTGTATTTCCCATGGGAAAAGACCGCATTCCTATGGAAAAATAGCATTCCCATGGAACAATTAAGTTTTTTTAATATTGACTGCTGCTTTGTTGGTGGCATAAAATCAAATTGAAAAGTATAGCGTGCATGAGAATTTGAAGTACTTTACTTTTGCGAATAAAATTTTTAAGGTAGCATGTACAGAAGTACTTGCTGTTTTTGCCACATATTGGCGTGGCAAAGTTAAATTGGCGGCCATTTATTAAGGATGTATGAGCGTTTTTTCAGGATATCCGCCATTTTGAAAATTGTTTCTTCTAACAAAAGTTTTGCCAAAAAATTAATGCTAAATAATTAAAATATGGCTAATAATGTACCATTTAAACACATATATTATGTTTTTTGCGAAAAAAAAATGTTCACCCTTATTTTTGGCTGGCATTTGCCTAAAATTGACGTAAGATTTACAATGGGGTAGGGGTATGTACTTTCAATTATCTATTAAAGTAGATCAGGTTTTGTTTTGAATTTTTTTCTGACTGATACATATAATGTTAAGCTATAAACAAAATAAAAGTTTTCAAGATAGCACTTTATATCATCTACTAAATATAAATTAAAACAAAAACAACAAAATATCAAAATTCACCACTTTTTAACATTTTTTTTCTTAGTAAATCTTTTAGATGCACGGTGACCCCAACTTTTTTCTTTCCTTTTTGAAACATTTGTGTGTGTCATTAATGCTGCAAAATATTTTGAAAATCCTAACGTAAGAACTTTTTTTGCATATCTAAATACGTTTTCTTTCCATTGAAAATAAAGTGGGTGGGGTAATTATGTCAACATGTAAATATTAAAGAGATTTGTTATTGACATTAATGCTTATATAAAACTGACATTACGATATATTCATATTAACCGGTAAGACCTGAAATCCCTATAAGAATAAGTAGGATATTATATGTTTTATACGTACCAACATTTTTTCAATTTTACAAAATTTCAGAAATGCGTAAACAGTGGGTGAAGAAATATCCTATGAAACTAAAACGAGTTCGGTGACCTATGTTTTTTCTGCTCTTGTTTGTTATAGAAACTAATGTTCTTCAAGCTCACAGGGTATGAAAACATTCTTAACGTTAGAAAAAATTCGCTCGTACTTCCTTAAGGAATGAAACAGGACGCACATGCCAAATATCAGATATAGATACATACGCCCCTGGCAAAGCATTTCAAAAATAAAAATCATGTACTTGCAGCTAATGAATTGCCTTGTTTGCACACTATTTTTCTCCCGTTAACACACAGGAATATCCAGTCAAAAATAAATTTTATGCAAGAATGTATATATATACCATGTCTTTTCCTCTATTCGATTTAATGATTGGTTAGACATTAGTCTATCATATGTCATGAACTAGCACTTGTTATAATTCAAAGTAGGCTAATCGACGCAATATGTGTTTTGTTTCATTGAAACAATAATGTTCTGCCTCGTACAGTACACATGTAGACTTTGCTTTATTAGTCTGGCTGCCGCCAAGATAATCTCTCTTTAATCATGTCTCTTATATATTCTGACCGATCTTGTTTGCTTATTAATGTTTTGAGAGGAAAAAAAACATAATTATACAACATTTGAATAGCATCAGGAGTTATCTCCTGTGAACAAAAGTCAGTGTTTGAACACAGACTACTGTTTTATAAACGACCATATACATTGTAAAAACTCGAGTCTAGTTTTAATCTAATAGTAATCAATATCTGACATAAGCTGACTATCACAGCCTTCCAGAACTTCGCAGTTCAGATGCCCCCCACAAGAAGACATCGAAAAAGCAGTAAGAGAAATATATAAATATTGTCACTTACTAGACGGTGGTTAACCTACTCGGACTTTTTTGGATCAAATCAGTTTCAGACTCTCCTGACTATTTCTGATCAGGTGAATGGATTTCTTAAATATTCTTTAGAATATTTTTGACACGTACGCTCTAAATAATTGTTGTATACTCCACGTAAATGTCTGAGGAATGTCACAGTGGCATGTCTACAGGAATACAGTGTCGTATTCAAGACACAATGAGGAGTTAAATATAATATTAATATTGAAAATAGTGTATTGATATCTAAACAGTTAAGTTAGCTCACGTTTACCACAAAATATTTAATACTGTAGGACTGTTTATGACTGCGGAACAGGACTACTTAGTATGATTCCAGTCTTGTCAGATCTAGTGCATTTTGATAAAAAAAGACATAAAATTGATTAAAGCCATGACTGAAGTGACGTCATTTATACTTAAGTACTTATGAGATACTTTATGCACATTTTAGATATATTAGTATTGTCAACTTTCATCTACAAGTGTATTCCGTATGTGTTGAAAGTGGTGTTGAAATTGAAAAAAAAAACAACGAAATAATAAAAGAATCAGCAACATTCTATATATGATATCATTTTACTTGTTCATGCTAAAGTAAATAATATTTAGATATGACATTACTTGGTATAGTCAGCATGAGAAGGATATTTTCAAGGGCACGAGGTCCACAGTGCTTCTCCAAATGTTGACAGCATTGTTACTATCCAATCAAAAGTTGTGGCATACTTGTTTTGTCATACCTAAAATAGACAAGTCTTAGTTGTCCTCAGACTAGCTTTTATAACCTTTTTCCTTGACTATTCTGAACAACAGAGTTCCGCTTAAGCAGGTGCTGGGTCGTGATGTGGTGTTGCGCATTTCATTATCTCTCATGAACCGACTTAATCAAACCGAGTCTGCTTTTGACTGGTGCGGTTCTATTTCTTTACCTATCTGTTTTTGGTGTTGTGTGCGTCCGAGAAATCTACCACTGCCTTTAATTTTTTTAAATAATTTTCCTATTGACTGTCACAATAGCAGTCTCTGAGTGCTGTGTTGCGGCTTTAAAATTTTTCCCTTATCATGGACTCAGTGTTATATTATCTCGCCCTTTGGGATCATTACATTCATTCAATATTTATAAACTGATTCTCCGCTAAACATGCAAATTAGTGAAAAGTTTGTCCCACGTGTGTTTGTACTAATACAACTGTAATAAAGTATGTTGAACCGTTTATATATGCCAAACTATCGTAAAGTGAGTAGAATCAAACTGAAATATAATGTAATTGACACATCTGGGCATATAACGTATTCCTAATGTGCTTCAGATGGGTGTTATTAAATGTTTGTCCCTCGAACACCAGATTGATACGTTACAAAACCTCGGGGAAGCCAGAGAACAATATATGAACTTAATCTACTTTTTCAATATGTTTTGAAATCCATACAGTACATATATATATATATATATATATATATATATAGTAGAGAGAATATATATATTCAAATCTCTGTTTTCATGTCTCACAAATCAGTAGTGACTTTTTAGTCTTTATAACTGATTGGGACCAGAGAAGCTATATTTTCTCTCTCTGAAAGTTAACTGGATCTCGAGGATACATTGAATATATATAGATAATTTGTGTTAAGGGATATAATTATATTCAGAACAGTTGACTTTCCCATACGTGAGATCCGCTAGGATACAAGTTCGCATTATAAATTATTATATAGTAGAGAGAATTAATTAATACGAACTAAATCACCACCACAATATACCAGACCAATTACGGCAAAGCGCCTAGCAGTACAAACGAACACGCACATGCCACAGCAAGTCCACTAACCCAATAAGATTAGTTTCGATACTGCTTTATATACGAGCCCGAATTGTACTACACATTCGTACTGGTTCAACATTTGCATATATATATTCAAATCTCTGTTTTCATGTCTCACAAATCAGTAGTGACTTTTTAGTCTTTATAACTGATTGGGACCAGAGAAGCTATATATATTTATATCTTAAATGTATTTCACTGCAATAATTGAATCTTAAAACCATGTTATGTGAAGGCATATAGATATATTCATGACGTATTCATAACATAAGTCTTTATCTAGATAATACGTTCCCATATTCAAAAAGTATCATTTATCATCAAACACACATTTACAAATTCATACAAATTAAACATTCATATGTTTCCTATGATGGATGATTAATAATTATGTATACTGCCACTATTTCTTTAATAATATAAGACATGCATTAATAAAAATATATGTCAATAGAAACATCGTTCAATCAGCTACTACTTCTGTAAATATCAAAAATTTCTGTCTCTCCAACATCAAATGACGGCGATTTGAAAACGCGCACTTTCGCGCTGCCGGCCCGCGCCGTGATCAGTTCGACGGCGTCAACGACTTCACTTATCCTGAATGTGCTCGTGATACATCTGGTGTGAACTCACTTCTTGTCAAAGTAGGCATCGGAATATCGTTAACAGCGCTCGTGTCTCTTTGGCCATTGATTGAAGATGATATCCTGATAGTACTCTGCCGGGTCCTGGCGTATCAATGCGTTTGCAGCCGTCTGTAGTCTGCTTTCAGCTTGTCTTCTATTGACCTCACGGCTGACGGTCCGATTGTTGACATCCGTCCCTGACTTACATCGTCTTTAAGGGACTGTTGGCCATCAGAAAAGCATCGAAAACACTTGAATACCAGTGCACGGCAAACAATTTTCTCCCCGTGTCCGCTTCAGTAGCCTTATGTTTCCGATGGTATCTTGCCTACTGCGTTACAAAATTTAATGTTTGCGCGAATTTCCAAACTTTCTTGTGACGACTTTAAATTCATAGAGTGCGTGATTGTCATATAGGAGAAATTGTTTATTTCATAATGCAACGGCCGAATGACGTCATATTTTCAGATAATGTGTCGCAAACTTCGTCAAACAGAAACGCGGATTTTCCTTTAGAATTTCTGCGGCTGATATTTATTTTATTAAGCTTTTAGTCAGCATGCATATGACAAAATGTCACCTAGGCCAGTAGCGCGTTACTATTGTTGCATTTTAGCCTGCTACTTCGTACTGTGCTATGTCATGCTATTCTAATCAAGTCAGCCAATGGAAAAAAAAATACACTTTTAAATAGTATCTTTTTCAACATGTTGCAAGTACTATGGAAAAAGTTAAGGGACCAGTCTACGTAATTATTGATCATCCCTCGTATGGTACTGAACTTTTTTTTTTTATTATAATTGTGACAATAATAACATCTTTTTTCTGTACAATACATATGTTATTGACAGGTACGCAATTGATTTGAATTGATCGAGTCTTTAGAGTTTTTTAACGATATGACAGGGATGCTACATGTTGTTTTTAAGTTCATTTTACTTAAATCTTTGAGATGTAACTTATAATGATACGAATCCGGATAACATGGTAAGTGTCTTATTTTCTACGCGTTCGTATAAAAGAAAATGAAAAAGAAATCTTGACGCTATAATAGTATGTTATGCATATATTTCAATATTCAAACTTGATTACCGCGATTTGCAAAGAATCTTCTTATAACTTATTTTTGTTTTACTGAAATCACAAGGCATGTCTGTCTACACTTGAAATATGACAGTATTTTAATCATGAAATAATTGCGCTTTAAATTTTGTTATCCTGGAAAACTTTCGGTGTATCACATTTGGCAGATTTTATTGTTTGAGTTTGACCGAAAATAGTCTTCTTGCAACATGCAAGGCTCCCAATATGATTTTGATTTTCATACAGCATTTACAATATTGTTAATAAAACGCAACTTACAGATACCTAAAATTGGTCACTGTTGTATGCTGCAGCTATTGTCTGTTTTTCAACATTTTTGCAGAATAAAGAAAGCCAGTTATTCAGTGTGTTTATGCCTGTAAATACGGCGGCCAAGATAGTTCTCCTTGCCGGTCTGTGTCATATGGATTTCCTCGACAGTGTATATTCTGTATCCTGCAACAAACAAGCAGTGTAACTAATAATACAAAGATATAGTTAATCATATTCGTGCAGGGAAAGACAAACATGTTGAAGAAACAGTGATATAAAGTGTGGTTGATTTACCTTGAAGAGAAAGAAGAAAGCTTGAAAGTTTCTAGAAACTTTCTATGGATGGCAACAAGTACCGATTTTGGTACATTAGTATTCGCCGATATTTTTTGATCTAGTACTCGGTTACTCATTACAAGTGGTTTAGTTTTAACCGGAATAGGTGAGAATCGGCTATATTTAGCACTTGTTCGCTATAAAAGGGAGATAATTAAATCATTACTTGTTTCACCATGGACAGTGGAAAACTTAATGTACTAGTAGAACAGTAACAGTAAGAATGAGAACGTACTATAGTGATTTTTTAGGTTGTTAAGACATACCAAAATGGGTAAAAATTAATAGCTCAATATCGTAATTATTCTATATAAAACGCTAAGCCAAAATTCCTGAGCAAACTGCGAAGACGACATAAAACTGGTCTGTTTTGCTTTAAAATTATAAAAGATATGTTCTTTATGATGTACCGCTAATTTTAACGTTTGCACACAGGTGTAGTATGCTTTTCTAATGTTTATGATATAAGCTTTATGATAATCGGCACAATTCCAATTTACAGCGATCAGGATTTTGCAAACCTGTGTCAGAGGTCAATATTTACCAGGGTGTATCAATTTGTATAATCTGGGTAAAGACGAAAGGTAGACATTTTGGTTGCGTTTAAACGGTCGCGAGTTTTTAGTGTTCTTCTTTTTTGAGTACTCGATTACTATATTTCGAACTTGAAACACCGAGCGAATACTCGGTTAACAGGTTAACCGTTGCCATACCTACTTGAAACTTATAACGATGGAATTTACATAATATGTTGTCAAACATTAAATAAAGATTGAAGACTTAATTGGTTTTTTTCGGAGTTAGCTGAATAACATGGATTTTGACCTAGATTCTGTAGTAATCGGGACACGGGACAGGTGCGCGCTGAGAAGATAAACTTTTTAAAGATGTTTTAAGTCTTAAATAACATTGATTATCCGAAGGCACATATTGAATGGAAGATATTTAGTTGTTTTGTTACTCTAAACTTAAATGATATATTCTAATTTAAAGATTTTAGTAGTTTATCACCACAAGAGAAATCAAAATTTAATTTCTTCCCCCGTTGCGTACCTCGCTTATGGATGGATGAGTGCTGGCTTGTTGTTACTGTCTAGTCAATGTACCTGGTGTCGGACTGTATGCGGTTTCGCACACACGGCAAATTCATGCTCTTCGTGAAAATAAAGCAGAAATTTAAACAATTTCTTGATTATTATTTCACGAAACTTAGTTATTCCCTACAAAATTTGACAACAGGGGTCTTTCCTTACTAGAGCCTCGCTCCGGCAAGTGCAGACAAAAACAATAACAACACCAATGGAGGCCAGTTGATCAACTGAAAATTTTTCAATTTCATGAAAATAATAACTATGCAAACAACAACTTTGTGCAAATTAGATTTAAAAATCATATATTATGTAAGTATTTACCTACTACTTTACCCAAATAAAAATATTTCAACATTTATGGAAGGTATTTCAAACTGCAAATGTTTGAGTTTTTGCTTTAAGTTTTTTTTTAAACTTAATCAAGTAATAAGAGTTATGGGGTTTACTAGTGATTTAAAAGCTAGGGTTTTATTTTCATGTTAACTGCTTTATCCTTTTCCAGTCCAATTAATTGTACGCTGGTCGACATATTGTGCTAGTGGGTTACTTAGGGGATTCTGACCCAAAACGAAATAATTTCAGAATCAGCCCAGGACGTCAAATCATTTTGACCTTCTATCACTGAAAGGATACCTCTTAATCATTTAAATTTGCTGCTTAGTTGGAATATTTGCAAATGAATAATATGTTTGTATATGCATATCCAAATATTTTCTGTCTGTACTTTCTGTTTAATTCTGATTTTTTCATGCGCCAAACATTATTCCCTCTACGCCGTTTGTCTTTTAAAGACATTTCTTCTTTTATAGAAATTAAATGTATTATGAGTTAAGTTGTTCCAATTTTGCTAAAGTGCGCAATTGAAATAGTTTCTTAAGCCTATCTCTCTGTTCGCCAGTTTCATGTTATTTGTAACCTTTGATTTAAATATATCGTTTACTAATTGATAAAGAAATAGAAGAGTTTTGTTGATCGGAATGTATTTCATCGAGTGAACACCATACGCAGGTGAGTGAAGAAATGAAATATATTTCGATCTTAAACTAAAATCAAAATTTTCTTCTTACTTTATGTATTTTTAATGGTTTTATCAGGGCTGTCTACTCAGAACGTTTAGCTCGATTTATTTGTCGTTTTATTGTACTGTTTAGTTTCTCAACTTGAACATTCTGGCCTATGTGGTTCAAATCTTTCATAGCTTTGTGTATTGTATAATCACCACTATGATATGATTTTTAATTTTGTCTTCTAGCAGTTCCTATAATATAAAGGTTCCATAACCTACGATACCTTCTAAATTCAAGTTTGTTTAGTTCTGTCAATTGTTTTTTCATTTAGGGTCGATTTTCATGGAAGTACACTTGTGTATCATTGAAAGTTACATATGCAGCGCCGTATGAACACATCTGCGGATGTCTCTATTTATTTTGCACTTGTAGCATGTGTAAATGTCGAGTTCTACTCATCCTGGGTCTAGAGGGCGTGGATGGTAGCATCCATGTCCACCACCGTCAATGAACAAGCTAAATCAAACCGAGCCAGCAACATTTTCGTTTTGTCGTTATTTAAACACATTATATCCATTTCATCCCGCGTAACATTACATAGGCCATGAAATGAATTCCCAGTACAATATTACCACATTAATACGCAGTTGTAAACTATGACAAGTCTATATTTGCATGTAGTTCTCGTGTGGCTATCGGTGTGTAACATTACCGTATTCGCATTAACCGTTAACTGTAGCCTAAAGTATTTATTTTTGTACCATCGGTATTAAAGAAATTGTTAGAAGTGTTAAAGACTTACCATGAACTACTGGTCTACTTTTTCTTTCTACATGTACTTGGTGTGAATAATTCTGTTAATACCGGTATAATTCAGCTATTCTACAAGATGACAGGTGGACTTCGTTTGCAAACTTATTCAGTCATTCTCTTTTCTGTATAGTTTTATAAAGTTTAACATAGAATTGTAACTATCTTGCACTGTAGAAACAAAATGTGGTCTAAACTCACCTTAACACATGAAGTACCGTGCATACTACTACATTAATTTAATGATATATTTAGACATTAAATACATTGTCTTAGCCTTATATATGTCGCTGTCAATTTGCAACCAGATACTTGTTATTTTTCATTTTTTCCATACAAAAATGCATAATTATCATTATGGAAATACAAAAGATTACAGTTATTTTGTGGTGCGAATTTAAGGTAACTTGACAAACAGCCACAACTGACCTCGACATTTTGTAGGAAAAAAAATACAATATATATAACTCTCAAAATATAACAACTATTTAGACTTGAACCTCAAACAAAAGCTGGCTCAATTAGTGACAAACGCCCCCGAAGTTTGCCCAAGAATGCTACAGTTGTCTGCGCAAAATATGCCAGAATAGTTTCGTATGAATCATTTTGCGATCAGATAAAAACGTTCGCCGAAGGTAACATCGATCTTGGAGCTAGGGGTCTGGGTCTTGAGCATGACACACCAACTCATTATAGGGAAGAGGTGTGATAAGCAATTTTAACATTATTTGATGAGGGGCAGAGTTATTGACCGGACAAGAAACATATAATGTTAACCTTTGACTTCTAAGTGTGATCTTGACCTTGAAGTTAGCTGTCTTGGTCTTGTGTCTGACACGCCATCTGAAAATAGGGAACGTTTATGCCAAGTAATTTTTAAATCTTTCCATCGATGGGAGAGTTACGGAACGGACAAGAAACAGACCAGTTAACCGTTACCCTCTAGATGTGACATTGACCTTAGAGCTAGGGGTCCGGTTGTTATGCATGACACGCTATGGGTGGGGAGTATTTATGCCACGTAATTTCGAAATCCCTTGATGAATGGCAAAATTACAAACCGGGCATGAAACAAACCCAATTTATTTTTGACTTGACTTGAACTAGGGGCCTGGGTCTTGTTTCGAAATTCCTTCTTAGATGACAGAGTTATATATCGGACACGAAAATGATCCTATTAACCTTTGACTTCTAAGTATGGCCTTGAACTTGGAGCTAGGGATCTGGGCCTTGTGTATGACACATTGTCTGATACCATTTATGCCAAGATATTTCAAAATCCCTTCATGGATGGCAGAGTTATTGATCGGACACAAAATCAGACCCTGTTAATATCTGCACTATGTACCCTTGACCTTGGAACTAGGGCCTGGGTAAGTAATTTCAAAATCTGATTACTACGCACGAAACGTCGTCTCAAGGCAAATGTTTATGCCAAGCTTTTTTAAAATCCCTTCGTGGATGTCAGAGTTACAGCTCGGACAAGAATTTACAACATTACGGTCGGACAGACTGACAGACAGTGTAAATTTAATATGCCCACTGAAAGAATATACTGTAGTGTAAATAAAATGTTATTTGCTAAAACACCGTTTAAAGATGTAAGTGAATAATTAATAGATAAGTAAAAACCAACCTAAAATTATCAAATGTTTAGTAAAATTCTTGAAAGAGATAAATGCTTAATAATTTGATAACATAATATATTAAGCCGCCTTAGCTCTAGTTGGTTTAATTCGTGTACTAGACGGTAGTGTACATGTATTTACAACTATGCTTTGCACTGAATGTCACAAATCAGAGAGAGGTACATAGATTAGCTGTATTCGTCACTATAACCCGGTGGTGAGTTAACAAACTGTAGGGAATCTAAAGTGGTAGTATATTCATGGCATGCAGTGTAACAAAATACAAACTTCAAGACGGAACTATATATTTTAGAAGTAAACTGCATCAAAGTATGTCGACTAAAAAATATCATTTTCTAAAAAAGAGTTACTTGAGCTGAAAATAAAATTTGGTGAAATATTTGTTAAAAATGTAGACAAATCCGCTAAGACTTTATGGCTACTGACCTTAAACCTCGTGCAAATTATGCCTGCTTTTTCCCTGCCAAATGGATCAACAATCCGAATAGAAAATTATGTAAATATCAAATATCCCCGGGGAAAGTGTGACACTTTCTGTGGTGAAATTTGTCAACAAACAGAAGATGTTTTGAAAAAGTCAAAACCCACAGAATGTCACGAGGTGAAATATGTTGAAAAGGATACTGCTGGAAAGAGAACAATCTCAACTACCCATATATATATATATATGCCTCAAAGTATGGGAAAAATGTATAGAAATATGAAAAAATGAAAGAAATCATTTTCAGGACTGTTAGATGCATGACCGTGTTATCATGCATAGCATTTAACACCGATGGGATATTTTTGCATTGCACTGATATAACATGGACAGGATTAGGATTAACAAACGGTATTCATTCAACAATTCCACTATATAAACAGATTGATTCTCTTGTGTAAAGCAGGCTAAGTCTCTACATTTTGTGCATCGCATCATGAAAAATAAATAAAATATTAAGACAATTACCTTATTGTCTTTGTTTAATATAACGTCACTGTCAATTTAAAACTAAAAACTTGCATTTCTCATATTTTGATGCAAATCGTGTATAATAATCATCAATGAAGCACAAAAATGTACATTCATTATGTGGTGGGCATTTCATTAAACTACCAAACATAATGGATGTTATATCAGAGTTTGGTAGATAATACGAATCGTTTCATACCATTTGTATTGGTATATGTCCTCAATTTTTCGTACATCCTTTTCAGAATGTCAAACGGGTTATTGTTATAAACATTACAGGATATGTGAACATGTTGTAAACACTGGATATTGTAAAATGATTGGGTTAAGGTTCCTCCAGTTGGTATTTCATGGCATTAGTCAAATGTATGGACGAGTTATCCACAATTTTAACATGCTTTAGTACATCTTAATATGTTACCAACCTTAACTCCCTGGGGCCGAAATGCGACTATAGGCGTTATATTTTCTACCCCCGTAGCGTCGATATCCGACTATACGCGCGTTATCAGGACTCCCCAGAACGGCGATTGACGAGTATAGTCTCGGCACCGAGATCATGCAGATTGTGACATGTACTTGTAAATTTTTATAATATTGGAAAAAGCAAAATTATTTTGCATACTGGGTATTATTTCTCAGATGTTATTATTAGTGCTAATTAGTTCCCTTGTTAAAATAAGTGTTTGTAAATATGCGGCCATGTAAAGAGGAAATCCATTGTGTTTCGTTTATACTGTATCTCAAAGGAGTAAACTAATGTTGTCTGGCAAATATCTTTCTTAGAATAAAGAAAATATTCATTATCATGCAGCTTCTGACATATCAGTCGTCGAATGATGATTCAGATGATGAAATTCCATTATCAGAGAAACGAATGGTCGGAAAAAAGTTAAGTTTTAGACGACTTAAATATTCATACACTTACATCGAATAGGATATAAACGAAAAACATGAACACAACAAACATATTTTATAAAATACAAAAAACAACGTGACTGAATAAACATATGATTGTAAATTTAATAATCTTAAAACGACTTTCAAAGGTAAACGTAAATATTACAACTTAACTGTCTCAGCGCGAATCACAAAACGTTTGTGTATATGCATGCATCAAAATTAACCATGATTGATATTCACACAAAAACGGGTGTCAATTTTAAAGGTGCAAAATAAAGACAAATGAATAGACATAAATCATAAAAAAAGACTACACATTTTGAAATATAGTACTAAACATTACGATAGCCGTGCAATATTCCCTTGAAATCAACACATGTACAGAGAAACAAATGATTGTTTCTGTATTTTCTTAGACTGACATGGGTGGTCATTTTGTCCTACTTTCGTGTTTATCGCTTTTCCGTAATCGGTCGGAAATTCTTCGGGATCACGTGATTTTAAAATTGTTTCAAACGAATATCCATTTAAGACGCGCAACAAAATAACTGTATTTCCATGATGGTAATTATGCACGACTTGCACGAAAAATATGAGATGTACAAAATTTAAATTTAAAATTGACAGTGACATATATTAGGCCAAGACAATGTGTTTATTGTCTAAAATCTTATTAGCTTAATGTAGCCATATGTACATAAATAAGTGTATTTAGGTAAATTTCCATCATACTTTGTTTCTGCAGTGTAAGACGGTTACTCATTTATATTTTTAAAATTATACTGAAAAGAGATTAACTGAATAAGTGTACAGACGAAGTTGTTAAAACACTTTTATTCGGGAAGGGTCTGAATTGTCCTTATGAAAGCTTGAAGTATAGCTGTATATTACCTGTATTATAAGAATGATTTTCATGAAGTTTTTATGAGTTACAAAATTGTTGATATTCATGTGCTAAGTTTGTTAAAATCACGTTATCGTTTGGGCATATGATATACTTTGCATCTATTTATAAATTATAGCCTCGTTTCGGAGGATTCTTCCGAAAAAGTCCGAAGATGCTCGACGGGTTCGTAAGCAGTCGGAAAACATACTTTCGCTTTGACATGGGCAACATTTTTTGTTTATTTGTTAGTTATTCTTGAACATATTCATGACTATTTGGTCAGAACCGATGCAGTGGGCAATATTTTCAGTAAAATAGGAAGTCTCAGCTACAAATTCTGGTTTTCATATAATACTCGTTCGGGTTTTATTAAGTATGCTTATGTAAATATTCTTTGTAAATATTGTATTTCTATTTATTGGAACTCAATGTCTTTACGTGTGAAAAAGTAAGAGAACCAGAAACGTTTAAATATTTTAACGCAGTAGGTTCGTTAAAACTGTTATATTTCAAAGTGAAAATATTTTCTATTTGGATATAGTTTACCGATGAAATAGGATAAAAGAATATAAACAAATATACTAATGGCATCTATGTTCAGAGTTTTGAATATATAATTTACTCTTCTTGTCAGTAAAGTTCCAAGGCGAGTGATAGAAAACGATTTAACTAATGTGGTTATGACTCTCTCCCTTTGTTTGAAGTTGGACTTGAATCAACGTAGAAAGCATATTAAATGTAAACTATAGGTTTATATATTTTGTTGAGGAACCAAAAACATATATGCAGTTAGTTTAGTCAAATGTCCATGTGGTTTATTTTTTATTATGAACATATGACAGGAATGCAACCAAATCCGCTATTAATCAGAGAATACTAGCTTTTCTGCAAATACTTTACCAATAATATTCTGTGTTGAAACCAGGTAATACATTCGTAATAGACATATAATATCATTTTATATAAAGTTTGTTTCTTTCTGATGTGTTCTCCTTTGTCTCACGCGTAACCTCATGAACTAAATCAGGGTGATAACCGATATATTGTCCGATTTAACAAATTTCAGCATATCTTTACATAGATTTATTATTTAATAATCATTGTAAGTTGTTAGCTATTTGGAGAAAGTTATGGATGTAACAACGTATGAACACTCGAACCAATTTCAGGTATCAAATACCTTCTAAGCGTTTAATATAAAACGTGAACAGCAAGCCATTCAGCATTATACACTAACCGAAATATCAGTTGCCATCAGAAATCGGACTGGGATGACTAGTCCAATCTGCTATCCGCGGCGCCATTGCTTTTTCAAACACTCTTGTTCGTTTAAAGCTTTTAAGTTCACTCTTTTATGTCGCTTAGATATTTTCCGAAGTTTATTTAGACTTTTGAAGATATCGACTGATATCGACTGGTATCAATCCATCTCGGTAGCTCCTTCATATAGGAGAATTACACATACAGCTTGAAATTTCAAGCGGATCGATAGCATTGGTAAATGTGATTCTTAAAATCTGATAAGAACGCCGAGAGACGCATGCATTTGCTAATTAAGTTCCAAAATGTGTACAGTTGACTGAAGTTGTAATAAGACAAAAGTTATGAACACTGTAAACATTTTACATAAAAACTAGCATTTTGTATTCATAGCATTACACAATCTGAAAATAGACTCTATTTTTCGAATTTAAGTAAAGGCATTTCGCACACATTTTGTCGCTAAAAAGATTATACTGAAATAAAACAAAAAATCATATTCAATATAATGTTTAATCAAATACATTTTTAAATTTAGGTATTGAACGGATGCAATAACACATTAATAACAGGGATATTTTGTTCAAGGGAACGTATTTTTATTCGATATCTGATATTTTCAAGTTATTTTTTCCCTTTTTTTATCAAATGTCCTATATAAAAATATGAAATATCAAGAATAAATGGATCTAACTGCAAAAAAAAAATAAATTACACTAGAAGCTTTACCCCCTCAAAAATGTAATCCGAGTGGCCAACACGTTAACCACTAGCCCGTCATTCCTCTGTGCCGTCTTTGTAATTGATAGTGAATGTTTATTTGAATATTTATCTGGAATGTACATTCAAAGGTCTTCGTGTACTTTGATTTTGGTAAATGCATCTCTAAAGGGAAAATAAAAAAGCTTTAAATTAAGGAAGGAGTGAACGATGACCTGCCTAAGTCATTGTACTGACTGACATCATCGTATGATTCGCTGATGTATTTAGTTTGTAACGGTAGTTTCTTTACGATTGAAATTTTTAACAGTTGTAAAGTCATTGTAGACATTTGGACAAAGCCTGCTGTTAAAATTTTATTTTGTGAAATGCATGGACATTTGCATGTATTTCAAAACTTAAACCTGATATCTCAGTTTGTAATGATTAATAGGTACTATCTCTAGCGTTGTTTTAACATTGAAAGAGAATTATTTTCTGTTTGAAGGGGAAAATGATAAAAAGATTAAAAATTACAGAGGAGGAAATTTTAATGGTTTCTGTCAAATTCTTTTCTTATGTCCACATGGTGATTGTCATAACGGAAACAACAGAGCTTTTCAGATATTTTAAACCGTCAAAATTCAAAATTAACATGTTATCCAAAAGATAAAAATCGCTCATTTACATCAGTATGTCGATTACCAGATATGCTTTATGTTTTAGAATGGGTAATGTGCTATAACGTTTTAGTGCCACACAAATCCCGTCGGTGAAAAGCTAGCTCATCACCAAAGGTGATTTACTGTGCTTATATACTGTCATTCAACTCCAATGACACCCGACAGGTTTACAAATTTGCATATTAATGGAATTACTTCCCTTTATGCATTCAGTAATCGTTACATTACTTTCCCCTCCGAGAAATCTCGTCCCGAGATTTGGCCTAGGAAATACATGGGTAAGGCAACTCCAGTCCGGCAGTTGACTTCATCCCACCGCTGCCACCATTTGTAACGTTTTAGTGCCACACAAATCCCGTCGGTGAAAAGCTAGCTCATCATCAAAGGTGATTTACTGTGCTTATATACTGTCATTTAACTCCAATGACAACCGACAGGTTTACAAATTTGCATATTAATGGAATTACTTCCCTTTATGCATTCAGTAATCGTTACAGTACTATGAACGACGTCAAACGAATACGTTGCATATGAAATTTACAAACAACTAAGCTCCGGGAGGCATAAAAGTTGTTACCTACCGGCTTCTTTGTTCCGATGAGGTCTATAAACACCTTGTAGACCGCTTATGAGGTCTATAAGAATTTCCAGACCTGTCCTTTTTCTACTGTCTACACAAAAATCTCAAGTGCCAGTAGTGAGAGTCGAACCAGAGTCGCTCCGATGCTAGTGCAGTGCTCTAACCACTGAGCCAAGTTGTCGACAAGTATCGCACTTGTGAGAGATTAAATTTAAAGTAATGCGTAAGCGACCGAAACAATGCAGTAGAATCATGAGAAGTTTGCGCATGACATTTAAGGTGAACGCGTGATTGACTCCGTAAATATAGTATTAATTGTTTCAAAAAGTACGTTTTAAGTGAAAAAAAATTCGACCATTTTACACATCTTGAAAATTGATCTAAACACGACTTTACTGTAAAGCTTTAACATTCAGTTCTAAGCAGGTCTTGACATTTGTCAGAAAGTTAAAACTCTTCCGTCAGAGTGGAGAATGCTTCATGAAACAGAACAATAGTCATTTTATTTTACATAGAAAAATATTGACAATGATATAATTGCAAAAACTACAAACTACACAGACTTCCTCCAAGTTAATGAATAGTCTGCTAATGAAAATTGTGACGATATTCTGTACAATTAAAATGGAACATAAGTAACGAAGTTGTATTTTTTGAACCACTCAGTTAAGTTATCATGATACATGCTGAGCGTGTCTGAAATAAGACTGACAGTTTAAACATATTTAAAGGTAGTTTTAGGTAGTAGAAATTGATGGGAAACTTGTTAAAGTACCTTTCTTGTTTTCTGAAAAATGTTCTAAATTTGCTAAATGTCTTTAATTCATATCGAACTAACATTTGACATGTTTATGCCTTTTAATATTTTTAGATATTTTGCGTCTGTTTGGTGTGTGCTAAATCATGGTATATTATGATACGCATTTCTTGTGATAATGTAATGATAAATCTATGTCAATACATTTTTATACGGCAATGTATATTTAAGTGTCAAATTAAAGAGCTAATAAACTTATTTTTTTTAAATAATTATGAAAAAATAACAACAATATAAAATACCATTCGCGTCAAATTCCGACTGATTGACTAGACACGCATTGATGATCTCAGAGAGAGAGAGAGACTATTTCCCAAATATGCTAGGATTTTCCATGCTATACAAAATGCCATGTCCTACTTGCTGACAAATATGTTTACAGGTTGGGCATTATGTGATATCAATAGTATCAAATAAATTGTGATACATATTGTCTTGTTCTTTCTTCTAACTATTTGTTATCATACATACATGTTACAAACGTTCTTTAAATCCGAAACCAGTCTGACTATGTAAACAAAGAAGCATGTAGGTAAGTCAGTTATCATTCTCGGAATAAGTTTGCATTGTGCTTATAGACCTGTGAGGAGATTTGAAAACCTCGCTCGCTACGTTCGCTCGGTTTACAAATTCCTGACAGGTCCATAAACACAATGCAGACCTATTCCTCGAACTATAACTATTACTTATCAACGTTGGAGAAAAATCGTATACCGTAATATATATATAAAGGATATTTGTTTGTTTGCAGTGTGATATCGAAATATATCTCCACCGATAATGGAGACAACTGAATATCACACTGCAAACAAAAAAAATTCTCTTTTTATTGTATGCTAATTGGTGAAGATCAACAAATTTTCTGTTTATTACATGCTTACGTGTTCAAATAAGACCAATACTTCAAGATGATATTAGAATTTATTTAGGCTACCGTGTTACATATACTCAAACACATTAATATCGAATACTGGTGATTAGGTCAGTTAAATCAACACGACGCCATTTTGTTTTTGAAAACAAAAACTACATTTGAAATTTTTGTTAAGAAATGCACAATCCGCGGCCAACAGACAGAAGTTTAGACAGCATATTTAAAGCTTTTCGGTCAATGCCGTCTGTTCGTTGAATAAACGGAAGCTTTACCTACCTAGGACTTGTCAGCCCGGTGTCAGTATAATGTTACTGGGTTGGGTATCATATCACGTTTTTACGGCGTGATATTCTAGTGAGCCAGCACTATAAAGTTGGGCATTGTGCTCACTGCTACATGTTACATAATTTTTTCATAAAAGTGATTTTAACTCCAAACGAATGTATTGGTAGAAATATGTTGTTTCTTATCGATAACTCAGTTTTTTTTTATTTTGCCATGGCAATTAAGTTATTTTTTTAAAGGAAGTTCGATAATTTTAGTGATTATGAAATACAATACAAGAGAAACAGAGAAGATTTTAGATTACCTATGTTGGCACATTTAAATCGACAAGCAGAGAATCTTGCTACAAAGATTAGTTCACCATTGTTGGGATAAATGCTAATTGATTTTCAGTGGCAAGGAGTAGTTTTTTACTTCGTTGTTTTTAATGAATAAAAATTGATGAAACGTAATTGTAATATTATATAACGGTGATCATATGACATATATTTTTTCTGTTTAGAACAATACATATATTTCTCGAATTATATACATGTTTATAAAAAGTAAGTTTCTTTCGTTTAATATGAAATTAGATGATATTAGTTATTATCACAGTATCTTAATCTTTGATGTTATATATTACTCGAGGTTTTTTCAGGCTTGGATAATCTAAGCCGCGCAAGAAAAGAAAAGAAATCCGAATAAAAAGGTTTAGCGCTTTAAAGTTTTATTTCAATCTTTATCTAAATTTAATTGCGAACATTGAGGTACTTAAGCTTTCTGGAAATGATTGTGAATACATCAATTTATAATAACGAAATGAAAAATATGTATCAGATAGTTTTGTGCAACATATGCTATGTTACTAAATGAGCATTTTGCAATACCCGTAGAAAGTCAACCACTGGCTAATAATGTCGTTCTTGTCGCCGTCAGTGACCCCGCATTATTATTATGTCACTGTCGTACATTTAATTCAGGGATACGTATCGATGGCAGATAGCTAGCATTTGTTGGGAAGTTTAACGTGTCAGGCAAGCGAATTTTAAGTGCATCGGTGCAATTTTAGTTGTATTTGTATGAAATTATTATTAAATGACAATACTTAAACAAAGAGACTATTTTGCGGAGAGATAGAGCTCTAAAATTGTTGTTTATGAATGGAAGGGAAACTTCTAGTTGACAAATCGAGCTATGTCCTACACGTTCGGCTGGGAATCATTAGTGATTAAGTTGGTTTTTTAGGCATGACCAAGTTATTATTATTATTATTATCATCATAATCATTATCATTATTATTATCATCATCATCATCATCATCATCATAAACACGTTCAACGGCGCTTTACTAACGAAACGCAGCAACACAGGGCGAGAAATTTGAGATAATATACTTTCGAGTTTAGCAAGTTATTAAAGATTTCTGTCAACATTTTTCAATATATTCTCTAAATATTTGCATGCTCCATGTGATTTTCTTTAACAGCGCACCGTTATTATTATTATTATTTACCAGATTTTTATAGCGCTCTTTTCATCTATAAAATAAACGTTCAAAAGCGCTGTACAAACTACATATCACAGAATGATATGGACATACAATACAACACAAAAAAATCAACAATAAAAGGTTTTTAGCCTGAATCAGGTTTTACTCTACATTTTAATTGTCCAGAATATTTTGTCAAAAACAATTAACAATAGGAAATAATTTCCATTGCAAAGCTTGTTTTCCAGTGCAAAGTGAGTTTCAATCAATCTTGAAGAAAAAGTGTGTTTTCAATGATCGTTTGAAAGCATCCAAGCTTTTAGCGTCTCTAACGGTAGCCGGAAGAGCATTCCATAACTTCGGTGCAGCTGATAAAAATCTACGATCACCGTACCTCACAGTTTTGCTTTTTGGAACAACTAGTTGTTTTGATTTGTTCTTGGATCTCAAATTTCTTGCTGGCTAATAGACTTCCAGCAAGTCTTTAACATAGACCGGAGATTGGTCATACAATGCTTTGTATGTGTGAACTAGAATCTTAAAGTCCACTCTATGAGTAACTGGTATCCAGTGCAGTTCTTTTAATACCGGCGTAATATGATCATAACGAGATATTCTCGTTATAATTCGAGCTGCAGTGTTCTGAAGACTTTGAAGTCTATTCAGCAAGACCTTCGGAACACCATACAAGAGCGCATTGCAATAATCAAGGCGTGAAGTGACGAGTGAATTTATTAGAGATTTTGTAGCATCTGTATTAAGATATTTCCTGATGTGGCCTATTTGACGTAGCTGTCCGTACCCTGATCTACAAACTGAGTTTATATGTTTTTCCATGCTCATTTTGGAGTCTAGAAAAACACCAAGATTCCTTACACATTTAGATGGTTTAATGTTCTCTTCTCCAATTTTCACAGTAACCGATTCAATATGTTTTTCGTTTCTTTGAGAGGTAAATACAATGACTTCAGTTTTATCGGCATTGATTTTCAACATGTTGCTGTTCATCCAAGATACGATTTCTAAGAGACAGTTTTCAACACAGCGTAAAGCATCCTTTTGAGAGACCGGATTTGTTGATTTGAAAGATAAATAAAGCTGCCCATCGTCGGCGTAAAAATGATGTTTTAGTCCATGTTTCCTTTATATTGTACCGACTGGTTTAGTGTACATTGTGAAAAATTTTGGTCCGAGAACGGTGTCGGCTGCATATTTCTGAGCTCCTAAGTTTTGACTGTTTTCAAGTGTTTCTGCTTTATGTAGAATATTGAAATTTTGTAGTTGTGTGCAGAAAATAGCTAGGATTGTGTTTTTGTGTTTATTTCTCGGATTCATTTAGTGCTTTTTGAGAAATTTAGATTTTAAAAGCAAAAGTTGTATATATTGTGACATTTTATGCATGTGCATTTTACCTACAGCAATGATGAGTGAACACGTATTAAAGCGGATTAAATATGAAAGATCAACTTTATTCAATATTTGGAAATCAGTGACTGCCCAGGGTAGTCGACCTAATCCTATTGTCATAGAACAAACAAAGCAATTACGGATTCAAAATACAAAAGAGGAAAGAGAGGTGGTCAAAATCGTGTGAGAAGGACATGGGATAATAATCAAGGATTAAAGGAAAATAATTTGCAAACTTTACCACAAGAAATTCCCGCTGTGATTCAAACAAGATGCTTCTCAAATAGGAATAATAATAAAATTAATATAAATAATAATACAAAGATAAAATGTGAATCTCTAAACATAACAAAAGGTCAGAAAACACTAAAGGTATGTTCTATAAACCCAAGATCTGTAAAAAAAACAAAACATTACCACTTTGTGATTTTATCCTTTCAAACGATTTTGACGTTGTTGCCATCACAGAGACATTGCTTGACAAAACCGTGGAAAAAAACATGCAGTAGTGAGCTTGTCCCTGACGGGTATAGCATGAAGCAAGTTCCTCGTCCTGGGGAAATGCGCGGAGGCGGAGTCGCCATTATTTATAAGTCCAATTTAGAATTTAAAATGCTGACATCTCCCGGTGATGGACACTTCTCAACATATGAGCACATTGATTGTGACATTACTGCAAATAAGAACTGCTTGCGACTTTCAGTCGTATACAGACCACCACCATCACAAAAGAACGGTTTCAGTACTAATGACTTCTTTCAACACGAATGACCTCTGTTTATTTCAAAATACGCTACAATTGACAAGCCAATATTATTACGTTACGCTTGGGGTAATAATTCTGACGTACGATCTGTATGTGTTTTGAATAATAATAAACAGTTTCAGTCTTCTTTGTTTAGTATGGAAATCAATCGGGTCGTGTTTGAATGTGCTATATTACGAATGTGAAGGTCATATAATGACCATATTTATTTTTACAGGTATCAAAACATGTGTATTTACGTCAATTTATAGGATAGAAATATGTATATTCCACAAAGCAGCGGTCCCACATGTATATGATTTTTCACTGAGGAACTGACGTATCCTGCATTTAACATACGGCCCAATTTACTTTAGCACCATTTACTGTCGCACTAGCGTTAAGTGTCGCAAGTACCGTTAAACGTCGCAAGAATGAAATTAAATTTTGCATCCACCGTTAGCAAACGTGTTGCCGCAAAATCATCTGCCACTATAATTTGCACCTTTGACATTAAATGTCACAAGAGTTTGTACACAGATAGATATCGTAACATGAACTTTTAATGTCGACAATGCCAATTGAAAACTAAGACATGTATTTATAATCAATTATGTAATAGGCTTGGATCTTCAACTGTAAAATAATGTGGTAATAGCTTTAAGTCCAACGGACGTTATACATCCTATTACATGTATACTTTCTGAAGACAGCAGTCTTAACATGTATAATTATCTATATTCTACTTCCTTGTACATATTGAAAGACGAGGACCTTGCTCACCTTGCCTTTATAGTTGGCTGTTTTGATAGAGGGTAACGCAAGTAAAAAGGAAAATTATTTTGGAATAGGGACAGTGTTTTTGACAGGGAGATGTTAAAGTTTCCATTAAAATGATACGGGATGGTAATGTCGTGTATTTGAGACGTGTGGTAGGGATCGGGTAAAGGTGGGGATGAGAATGAATGAATAATGATAATATTGTTATTATTAATAATGATACAGGAATCTAAAATATAGTAAAGAAGTAATTTTAAGGGAAACAGAAATTGATTTGTGGGGTGAGGGTAGATGACTAAGGGATCAATTTGGAAAGGTAGACTGATAATGTGATACTAGGAGGCAATGCCAAGAAACTTAAGATATGCAAAATATCAAGGTACCCCGCTCGGTATTTGAAATAGTGCAATGAGGACAACACATGATCTTCAGCTGGATAGTCGCCTTATGACATTTACTAAAATTTCAACACAGAATTAGAACCCATGATCACTTGACAGGAAATCATTCGTTTTCCACAGCTTCACTGGTACACAGGAATACTTCATGGACAGATTAAAGTCTCATTTGTGCAAAGACATAGGCGTTTTCAAGATCGGTGCAGTTTACACTTCTTGCGTGTCAATCATTTTGCCATTGGTTGTCTATCATCATATTAGAGTGTGATGATCCCTCGGTGGCAAGGCCTTTCTATAACGCATATATCATACATTTTTCAGTAGATATAAAGTGTGAAGTGATCGAGACGTGATTTCGTGCGTTCGAATTAACATGTCGAGTGTTGGAGATAAAATGTCATGCTCTCATGATGGGATGTTGTGCGATTGAAATAAGATGTCTTGCGCTCAAAATATAATGTCATACTGTCGAGATAGATGTCGACACTCGTATATAAATATCATACAGCAGCGTGTGTGAAATTGAATTTGTCAATCCGAGGGCAGAATGTCAACCGAGGCGAATGCCGCGCGGTGACATTCTGTTTCGAGGTTGACAATACCAGTGTCACAAACGCTGCCATATAGTATTTGTTTTATTATACCGAACAAACTTTTGTACACGTACATGATGTTTTAAAATGTTTTTAATTAATCTAATTTAACAGTTTTATCTTTAGCGCGGTTACATGTATTGCCTGTGTACACACTGAATGGTGACGTTACTACAGTGGAACTTCCGAAAACCGGACCTTTTAAAAACCGGAAACCTTTGAAAACCGCACGAAACTCAAAGTCCCGTTTTTTTCCCTTCTTATTTCTATGTATTTTTAACTTCTGAAAACCGGAACTTTCAAATTCTGAAAACCGGACGATTTTTGAAGGACCGTTTATATTTTAACACTAAAATTGACTTCCGAAAACCGAACAGCAAAATATTTGCCGGACTGTCTTTAACATATTGTTAATCCAAAAACGCCCGTGGCAAGTTGTCAACATGTCTTTTTTTGTTTATATATTAGCGGCACGCGTTTGTTTTGACACACTTTATAATCACAATGATCTTTTCTTTGATGCAAAAGTAAAACAATAATCAGCGATTACATTAATTTGTTTTCAATTTATAAAAAGTGATGAATTAATATCATACGTGTGAAATACTTTGTTAATGTTTCAATGAAAGAAAGATCGAAGTTTTAATTGATTTAGTTAAATCGATTAAACTATGCATTATCAACTCGGGACTTCAAAGATGGTAAAATATAAGCGGAAAATGTCTGAGTAAATGATATTATTGTTTTTTTTATACAAAAATGGAAATTTATCAAACGTACTTGAGTATCCTTAATGTTTGTAAGATATTAATTAATTAATTATTAAATCAATTAATTAATCACTTTACACAAATTTGTACAAATATAAAGGATAATTATCTCCTTCATCTAACGTGTAAGAAAACATAACTCTGGTGCATCACATCCACTTTGCCTGCACTTCCAAACTTCTGAATTCTAGAAACTTCCAAATACCGAACTTTTAGGCTGGTCCGAAGGTCGTTCGGTTTTCGGAAGTTACACTGTACTATAATTATGTGTACAAGGGAGGCAATCATATGGCTAAAAGATGAGGTTATATAGCAGTTATTCGGACAATAATGTGCCGAAAGAAGTCCCTGATAAATAGATCCTCGTTTTTCCGTTTTTCGCGCATTTACGCGTAAATCAGGGGCCAAATGGGCATTCACTTGTGAAATGAATTTTACATAAAATAATACACTTTTCATGCTAGTATTTGCATGATTTCGAGTTGTTTACTTGAAAAGGAATTTTCAAAGTAGAGTGTTTATCCTGCGGACCGCTTTCTGAAATGCGGCGAAATGAGGGTACCTGACTTCAGTTGACTTGCATTTCACTGCATACTACAGGTATTCAACATCCCTTTTTCTTTTCGTTTTCTCGAAGCAAATGTATGGATATTTTGTGGAAAATAGGTCTACGACAGAGTGAAAATCTAGAACTGTAACAAAATTGTTCTGAAGTAGCTGAATTTTATATGTAACAAAGAACAATTTCTTTTATTGGTATACAGCCATGAAGCAGTTAATTGCCCTTAAATGAGATTCTAAATATCAGCGCGGCCACATGACCTAACGGTCACTTTCGCTTAGTCACGCGTTATAAAGGTTATTATCCTATTGAAGTATTCTACAGACAATAAACTTTTTATATATGTTTTTATTTTGAAATTATTTTAATGTCTTCTTGCTTCCCTAGAAGTTCTCTAGGTACTGGCTTGCCTTTTGCACCAAAGTATCATTCATTAAAATAGGACATCTATAATTCTACATTATAAAGATTATGACTCTCTGCAAGGCCCATCTCTCTATTTAATATATGAAGAAGTATGGATATTTTCACGAAAAATGATACATTTTGAGACTGTCTTCCAACAAAACCGTTGGCGGTAAAAAAAAGATATAAAAATTATATATACAAACTTTTAGTACATCAAGGAATGCATTTCAGAAAGGAGCTCTGTGTATAAGGTGGGAGAAGGCTAGGACGAATGAAAAAAAATGCTACCGAAGAAGAGGGTGGGATTGGACTGAGAAGTGCTTATTAACGAGAAAAGAAATAGTTACGATATCAGTACCGAAAATAAAAGGAAGATGATATAAATACAATTGGAGAGAAGAAAAAAAATATTTGAGTACTTAATGTGAAAGGGAATATGATATAAATATTCACTAAATGAGAACAAATACGGGAAGTGAAATAGATACTGAGTAAAGAAAGAACCGATGGTTTTAAGGGTAAATGGTAGGGAAAATTTGATATATTCAGTAAACAGTGTGATTAAAATCATGGTGCTAAATTTTATGCAAAAGGACATTATGTCATATAAATTGACATACTAAACATGCTAAATGGGAATAGAAAGACTCAATGACATTGAGAAAAAGAAATTTTAAGAAGTTTTAATTTATTGTTGGAAGCTTGCTGTATAGATTCTGTATAGATAATGAAAATGAGCTTTGACAGCGTTTTTGTCTATTGAAAAAATGATATGTTTTTTTTTTTGCACATGTTTTTGTGACAAACTTTTGTTTAATTATGTTTTTAATTGCAATAAAGTAGTAACCGAACTGTTATTCAAGTTTCTAACCACTGTGAATTTGAAAAGATACAGGGTTCATCAGGGCTGTTATATTTCGATCTCCTCGGATCGTTCAGCACGACTTTTATGTCGTGTTATTGGTACTGTTCAGTTTCTCAACATGACCATTTCGGCCTGGGTGGTTCCAATACTCCCGCTTTTATAGCTTTGTATCATGCATTTCCACTACCGTCCATAAACAGGCTCAATCAAACCGAGCCTGCAACATTTTTGTCGTGTTGAGCGACCTGTGAAGTTTCCACTTTTCTCTAATTTATTATCACAGCAGCGTTGTTTGTGCCGTGTGGCGGCCGTAGAAAGTATCCCCGTACATCCAATCAGGGCTGTTATATTTCGATCTTCTCAGATCTTTCAGCACGACTTTTATGTCGTGTTATTGGTACTGTTTAGTTTCTCAACATGACCATTTCGGCTTGGGTGGTTCCAATACTCCCGCTTTTTTGTACCCCCCGACAACAAAGTTGTAAGGGGGGGTATACTGGTTTCAGGTTGTCTGTCTGTCCGTCTGTCCGTCTGTCTGTCTGTCTGTCCGTCTGTGCGTAGACGCAATCTTGTGCGCACCATCTCTCCTTATCCCCTTGACAGAATTTAATGAAACTTCACACAAGTGATCAGTACCAACAGTAGTTGTGCATGGGGCATGTTAGGTTCTTTAAAAAAAAAATTGCAGAGTTATGGGACTTTGTTTTTTTGTTACTATAATATATACATAGACAAAATCTTGTGCTCACCATCTCTCCTCATCCCCTTGACACAATTTAATGAAACTTCACACAAGTGATCAGTACCAACAGCAGTTGTGCATGGGGCATGTTAGGTTCTTTTAGAAAAAAAATTTGCAGAGTTATGGGACTTTGTTTTTTTGTTACTATACTATATACATAGACACAATCTTGTGCGCACCATCTCTCCTCATCTCCTTGACACAATTTAATGAAACTTCACACAAGTAATCAGTAACAACAGTAGTTGTGCATGGGGCATGTTATGTCTTTCAGAAAAAAAAATTGCAGAGTTATGGGACTTTGTTTTTTTTTGTTACTATACTATATACATAGACACAATCTTGTGCGCACCATCTCTCCTCATCCCCTTGACACAATTTAATGAAACTTCACACGAGTGATCAGTAACAACAGTAGTGTGCATGGGGCATGTAAGGTTCTTTCAGCTACAAAAATTGCAGAGTTATGGGACTTTGTTTCTTGTTAACATACTATGTACATACAGTCTGCATATGCAATCTTGCGCGTGCCTAATCTACCAAACCCTTGCACACAATTTAATGAAACTTCACACAAGTGATCAGTACCAACCCTAGTTGTGCATGGTGCATGTTACATTCTTTTAGATAAATATTCTGCATAGTTATGGGACTTTGTTTTTTGTTACTATACTATATACATACAGTCTATATATATACAGTCCACATGATTATGCAATCTTGTGTGCGTCAAATTGCAATGTACTGTGTCAGTGCATGCGGGGGGACATTCATCACCTTTAGTGATAGCTCTAGTTAGCTTTGGGTATTGTATAATCACCCCTTGGATATGGCGCTTGCTTTTTAATATTGTCTTTTGGCAGTTCCTGTGATATGCAGGCTCCATAACCTCAGATCCCCTTATAAATTCCAGTTTGTTTAGTTCTGCTCATTTTTTTTTCTCGCTTAGGGCAAATCCTTTATTTTAACTGGGGACCATACGCCGTTTTTCATGGAATTACACACTAGTGTATCATTGAAGGTTCCATGTGCACCGTCGTATGAACACGTCTGCGGATGTCTCTATGTTTTGTTTTTGTATTTTTTAACATGTGTAAATGTTGAGCGACCTTTGGAGTTTCCACTTTTTCTATTTATGTTATAGCCCCGCTATTATATACCAGCCTTTTGATATGAGAAAACTAGGTAGGATCTTGTGTTGGTTTTTCCAAAGCCTCTTTCCGCTCATAAGTATCTGGAATACTGTTTCAATGGACAATATAGCCACCAAAAACAACGTCAGTTTAAATTATTATAATCATTTATTAATTGTTCCATCTTCTGTACGTAAATATAAAATACTTATTTAACTTGAACTCATGGTTAAATCACACTTTACTCACACATAAATAATACTTTAGCAAATTTCAAGTATATATATATATATATATATATATATATATATATATATATACAAAAATGAAACTAGAAACAGTGTCGAAATGGTGATACTGTCACATAAAAATGCCAACTATAAACATAGTAACACAAAATCCCTAAAATCGCGAGAAGAGTATTATAAAATAATTACATATATACAAAGACGATTTATTCGCTCCAAAATATCACACAGACACATGGGGTCTGAAAAACATACTCCCTTGACCAGACTCCCATATTAGCTACGCCCATATACAGAATTGTACATTCCGAGACATAAAACAATCGTACATAATATAAAAGCTCACCCAGTTCGCAAACATGGTGTGGCGGGTGAACTTTTTAAAACATGATCCGATGAAGAACATTTATTTTGTATAATTGTTTTATGTCTCGGGATGTACCATAACGTTAAAATACACTGTACAGGGGGTAGCAGATAATGTTGGCCTGGCCAAGGGGGATAGGTTTACCTGACTCCATATACAAAATGTAGTGTATTTTTTTCAATGATACTGCAAAATAAAATTGAAGAAACTATCGGAACTATCGACTAAAAATGCGTCAGAAAGTTATATATATAACATTTATTTAGAGTTTATTGATTAGTTCAAATTTTAGATGATGTTATTTGTTACTAAATGTTATGAACACTAGCAAATCTGGTACGGCAAAGTTTATCAAAGATGTTTAGGGTGATGCCAGCCCTGGATCACATTCCCAATACGTTCTCTATCCTATTTTTGTATCCGCTCATAAAACAAATAAACAGTCCTCCAAATATTCTCCAGCCAAGTATCCAAACATCTTAGTTTTGTTCGAGTATCTCATTTGTGTTGTATTAGTGCACCCAAACCAACAAACAACCTCCAACCACAAAAAAATGCTATACTGTTCACTGGGATGTTTTATCTTTAGCCAATTTTAGAAATTTTATTATTACATCATCAAGTCCATCTTCTTTTTATAATACCGGGAAAACTTCTGACAATAAATTTTCAATGGGGACTACATTGTCTGTATTACGCAGCTCTTCACACTTGCAATCCGGTGTTTAAGAAGTGCTCTACATTGTATTTACATATCACTGATTTCCTCTACAGGTCCAAAAAGTGATCTTGAAGACTTTAACTTTAATCGATAGTTATTGTATGTTTTTTTTTGGAAGCAACAGGTGACTTAAATGCCTTTTTTTTTCTTCAGTTTGCTGGATATAAGTTGTAGAGAGGATTCAGAAGGCGTAAGCAGTCTTTTTGTTTGTTTTCTCGCTGGTGATTTCCTGGCGCATTGCAGCAATTGGTAAGTTATTTTGATATTGATATTCTTGTTTTGCTTCTTTATCCACTCCTTTTTCCAAAGTGCCAGACTCCGTTTCTTCTTAGGTTTGGCCATGTCTGAAAAAGAAAAGTATACAAGATTAGAAAACTAAACAACTGCGCATTTTTTAAAATAAGATTAATAGATTTTATGTAATTTTGAAACATGAAAGTCTTAGCGTGCTGACCTCTTTAAACATAAATAAAGATTGCAGTGCTTATGAACGACCTTAAAAACTGAAAACCACGTTTGAAATAGTTCAATAGATTAATTGTGACGAAAATTTGAAGCTAGATCGCCGTTGGTGGCACATGCACGTGTTGCGTATCAGACTGCCAACAGTTA
Source organism: Mercenaria mercenaria (assembly GCF_021730395.1). Lineage (NCBI taxonomy): Eukaryota > Metazoa > Mollusca > Bivalvia > Venerida > Veneridae > Mercenaria > Mercenaria mercenaria. The sequence continues at coordinate 46,779,925 of NC_069378.1, forward strand.
GTACGTGTTGCGTATCATAGCAAGTGTCGCATACCATTTCAATTTTTTGTCTATTTTTTGCAAGAATTCACGAAAAATCACAAAGAAACACTGTGCATGGTTACTATATGATAAAGATCTAACAGTTACAAATTGAAACAAGTACGAGACTGCGCTATAATAAGAGTAAAATAGATGCTGTAGTTTTTACTTACCTTTGAAAATTGGTAAAAAATTAAAAAATCCGCCATGTTGATTTCCGTGTTCCGTACCATTTTGGGTCACGTGATTCCCCACACTGATATAGCATTAAGTGATTACTAGGTGAAAGGTATTTCAATTTTTCATGGAAGAAAACAAATATCCTCCATTTGTTTACGGTTTCCAACAATTACAATACGTGGTTCATTTTTTGACTGACTTCTGCTATGTTGAGTTACCGTGACACAACAACAGGACATAAAGAGAACGACAAACACACATAGTGTTTTGTTATGTTATCATGTCGATGACGCTAACCCACAACAGTATCATAGGTGGAACAACAATGTTATTATACTCAACGACACGAGATCGCGAAAAACAAATCTGTGAAAGTACCAAATTTTATCATCTATGTGTCGTTTTGTATCGTGCAAAAGTGTGTTAAGCTGTCGTGTTATCGTGCATTCGACATGCCAACAGTACAACTCGACAAAAAATGTCGTACTGTCAAGGCAGCGGGACGATAACACAGTAATAAGACATTCCTTTTAAAAAGTAGTTTCAGAAAGGAGGTTACAACTTGAGCTGAAAGGTAAAATATGACATTTCATGTCAGAAGCATAAAGGTTAGCATAACTTTAAAAAATATTGAAGTTGTCGACTTAAAACTTGGTTTATATGCAAGTGGTGATGATATAAAGTTTACAGCGCAAAATCCGGTCGGTAGATTAATGTCACAAACTGAGTTCGTCAAAGTGAATCACTTGTATTGTGTTCGAAGAATAGTGTTTTGACATAAGATAGTGGACCCGTAATGATAATCAGCAAACAACATATTTTCCGTATACAATTCTTACGGAAAGTATTTATGTCAATTCTTATTTCTATCAAGGTCATTAATATCCCTAATAATAACAATTATTGTTCAAACCTATAAATCAACACAAAAGTTGCAGAATCTATGTAGCAAGATGCTCTGTGTACAATAAATAAATCAGAAAGTGTGCTGTTTATTTCATCCAATAATAATTACTTTCCTAAAAGTTACTATGTTGAAGACGTTTGATAATGTAAGCTATTTTAAATTGAATATTTATGGACTGTAATAAGCTATAAGCAATTATGTATAAATGATTAGTCATTTCATTTATTAAAAAAAAAGAAGTACAAAACTACTCCTTGCCACTGAAAATCAATAAGCAGTCTATGTAGCAAGATTTTACCGCCAGAATTATTGATGTTATACTGTGTACAATATGCCTAACGGCTGATAATGCCGTTGCGTGTGCTTACGCTATGTACAATCATTCCTAGCTTGCTTTTTACACCAGTCTATTGTGATTGTACTGATAATGATGCATGGACTACCAGTAGCACCATTGCTTGTATGCTCGTTACACTAATTACAAAGAATTATTGTAGTCCTGATAATGATGAATATCTAATGCTAGCATCATTGGTAGCATGCGCTTTACTGTAAACAATTTAGGTTGCTCTGATGATGTTTTATGGGCTACAGCTATTATCATTCCTGGCATGCTCTTTACACTAATTACAAACGACTGTGAAGTTACTGGTGAGGTTATATGTGCTAAAGCTACCATCATTGCTCGCATGCTTTTTACATTAATTTCAAACATTTTGGTGGTACTAATAATGACACTTAAGCTATCGCTAGCATCATTGCTTGCATGATATTTACCCTAATTGCAAACGGCTTGGTGGTACTTATGATGGTGTTTTTACACTAATTGCAAATGATTAAAGTGGGACTGATAATGATGCCGCTTTAGCAAAGCCCGCTAACATCATTGCAGGCACTAACTGCGAACTATTGCGATGGTTCTGATTAAGATGCATATGCTAACACTAACACTAACATCATTGCCTGCATGCTCTTCATACTAATTGCAATCGACTGTGGTTGAACTGATGATGTTGCATATGCTAAGGCTAGCATCATTGTTTGCGTGTTTTTACACTTATTGCAAACGATTGTTGTGAGAATGATAATGATGCTAGTCTGCTTACGCTTGCATCATTTTTTACAATATTTGCAAACAACTGGGGTACTTAATACACTGAATATGCTACCGCATGTTACGTATACTAATCAATACATACAACTGATATTGTGGTACAAATGATGCTGCTTTAACATTAACATCATTGACTGAGTACTCTGTGCACAAATCTTGAACAATCGTGGTGGTATTGATGATTATAAATGTACTAAAGCTAACATCATAACTTGCGTATTTTTAACACTAATTGTAAACTATTGTGGTTGTTCTGATGATGCTGAATGTGCTCAAGTAGCAAAAATACTAGCACGTTTTTTACACTTAATGCAGACAAATGTAGTGGTACTGATGATTCCTCATGTGCTTTCGCTTGCATCATTTCTGACATGGTTTTTAGACTACCTGCAAACGTTTTTGGTTATACTTGTTATGCTTCATGTACTTACGCTGGCATTATTTGTTTATATATATATATTATGTATTATTTTATATTATAATTTTAGCATTTACTTTACGCTTATCAGCAATCGTGATAGTATTAAAAAGTCTGCATGTGCTAAATCTAGCAACATTACTGGCATAAATTTTAACACTAATTGCAAGCGAGTGTGGTGATACTGATGAAGCTGCATGTGCTAGCGCTATCCTCAATGCTGGCATGTTCTTTACATTAATTTCAAAAGTTAGTGGTGTAACCGATGATGCTAAGTTTGCTGACATTAGAATCATTGATTGGAAACATTTTTGGCGGAACTGATGATGATACTGAATCTTATTACCGTAGTTTTAATTGTCTGCATGCTTTTTACACTAATAGCAAATACTTGTCCTGGGACTGATGATGATGCTGCATGTGCTAAAACAAGTATCATTGTTACCATATTCTTTACACGAAATGTAAACAATTACACCAAATGCAATCACTATGCACACGCTAGCATAATTCTCGCGTAATCTCTACATTAATTGCAAATGACTGTGTTAGTAATTATGATACTGATGCATGTGCTAACGCTAGCATCATTACTGAAATATTTTGCACTGATTTAAAATGATTTTGATCGTACTGATGATTCTGCATGGTTTTCATGAAATGATTTTCAATGGTTAAATGTTCAATGACATAGTCTGCCTATATATCCAGAAAAGTGGCCTAGAAATTGCCTTTGATGGCATTTTTTGTTAATGCCCGACAGCCATGTTCATTGTTAACTTTATAAAAATTGGAAAAGTTTCAGGGGGGCTGTCGCCTTCTAAGGGTCATAGTAAGGTCACAGCACAAGGTCAAAGGTCAATAAGTGCATTTTTGTTATAAACGTCAGATTTTCGCCACTTTTGCTACCTTTTAATATAAACTTGTAATTTTTCGGTGATTATTATGAATTTGAGAAGTAAAATAAATTACTTCGTGTATATTTATTGCATTTGAGACTGGCAAAATTAAAAACGACTAAAGTTATTTCTATAGAATGAGCTTAATTTTTCGTACGCTCTGATTTTCTGTTCATTTATAAAAGCTAACTTATTCATGTTTGATATTCATTCTAAAACTTCCGTTTTCAGGCTAACACTTTTTAAAAAGGCTAGTTGACTGCCTGTATGATTGTCTGTATGAACAGCACAGGTAGAAAAAGTCTTTGGCGCGTATTATAAGACTGGTACAGTGAAACTTCGTTTGCTCGAATTTGGATTATTCGCTTACTACTGGCTCGAACTCATCGTCAGGTCTATATAATGTGTACTTCACGTTGGCTTGTCCTATTGATATCTCGAACACATTTTGCTTGTCCTGTCGAGCTCTAGCGAACATATAGTTAGGCTGTAATAACTGTTGACAGATCTAAAGATTCCTTCAGAAGCATAGAACACAAGGACGTAAAATAGCAAACTCAGTTTGATTAAGTCTGTTTGTGAGATAGTATGAAATGTGCAAATTCTCTCAAGCATTATCTAAAATGGTCTATGCTGTCAATTAAAAATCTATTCCAGTGGTTTATGCATGTGCTGTATTAATTTCAGGAATGTGTGGGTGTTGAGAAATACCATCTATGTACCAAAAATAAGCGGTATCAAAGTTTAAATATAGATATTAGATAACCGCAAATGTTATGTTGTTTTTATTTTCATTCCATTAGCATGAAAATGGCACTCTTCATATTTTTGAATCAGCAAAAAAACATTACTTTGCACATTAACGTTAGGCTATTATAAGAACTGGTAACCGTTCTTCAAGTGTTTTCAATATCTACAATTTTGTAACTACCGGTATTTGTTTATATTGGTTCTATAAATGCCATAACTTCGAAAAGCCTAATAATTGTCAGTGAATTTGAAAGTATATCGAATATTATTAGTATTATCTTTATGACTGTGAATATAGGGAAAAGCATGTTTGTTTTCATGTTACAACGCCTTTAGATTTCCGAGTATTTGGCTGGTGTTAGGACCGGGTAGAGCAAACGTACCAATGTATCACGAAGGAATCTAATGTTATAAAATGAAACAAATGTGAGCTAATGCTATTTTAACTTTAAATGTGTAAAATTAGATATATTGTTAATTAAATTCAGTGCGGAATGCTAGAATGAACTACACTTATAATAAAATAACGTCTTACCCTTGTATAAAAAATGATTAAACCCCATAATGGAATAATAGTCCCACTTCACAAGCTAAAGACGTCTTAGCCTGACATATTCAATCGACAGTATTTGTTTATTATAAATCCATCGTTTTGAATTTCGAATCTCTTCTCCATGCTCTTCTCATCATGTAGGAAGTTATTTTTGCACATTGTATATCTCTTAGTTACTATCGAAACACCATATTTCATCATTTTGATTAGCTGAACCATCATCTGTTAGAAATCATGAAGATATCGAAAGGTATATTTCAATATGTTACTGAATGTGACTTTGTTACTATTTTAAAAAATCTAAAGTAACCTTTCTGATTTTTTTGTATTTTTATTATTCCTTCTCTTGAGAAGGAATATTATAGTTTGGTAAGTCACACTTGACTGAGCTGCTGATATCGAAAGCTGTTGTCATTACAAGCTGGCCAGTCAAATTCCGTGACCATAGAAATAACCTCTGACGTTAAAACTATTCTTTCCTAATTGAGGCGACTCTCTGACTGAACGCGTCCATGGATTACATATTACTAAACCCGAGGATGGTTGACTGATTCTTTTATTTCCTCCATTCTTGAGGAACATAACATATGTACAAACAGATAGACATTATATCAGCAAATTTACATGTAAACAACTTAATATTATCGTTATCTTCAAATGCATGGTTACTGAATATGTGAAAACAAACCCCATTGCGACTCTCTAATTATGTGCAACAAATTCATGCATCGAATCATAACGGATTGACCGGGTCAATGTCTTATTGCCGTATTTACTCGACTGAAAGTGGTAACAGATTTAATTTTTGTTGGATTTAACAATTTATGCTAAATAATAACTAGAGTAAATATCTACTTGACATTTTTTGGCAGTATAAAACAGGCATTGCGACCAAAATTTTACAAGATGATCATTATATATTTATATAGATGTGCCCTAGAAGGAACTTTTGCTATGCTTTAACTTGTTTTTACATTTTAATTTGTAAAACATCTGAATGACTAATGTTTCGGTTCCTAGATACTAGCTTTCTTTTCACAATGTAATCAAGGACATCCTGTCTGAAACCAAATAAAATAATGCAAATATCGCATTAAGAGCTTCGGTGATAGTTCTACTTAATTACAAATACATAAAATATGATGATAAATGTCTGACCGATAGTAGAAAAAAGGAAAGAAATTACAGCAAATCAAAGACATGGTGTATAGAGTACTTAGTTGAATTCCTACAGATCTTTTCTGTTTTGTTTATTACCGTACAAGTACTGTGTACACCTATAACGTGACCAATATTTCAGTTATTCCTCTAAAATAGTCCTATTTAACCATCACCTCGTGGGCAAATTAACATAAATCTACATAATATAATGAATTATCACCAGTATTGAAATCATTTCTTTAGGAGCTGGAAAAGCATTCCATATATGTAAATGTTACTTTAAACAGTATTTCAGTCATTTAACGGCGGTCAATTAACCTAATCAGTGTTTCTGGAGTCTCTACAAGTATTAGCCTTTTTCCGCAAGTAACTGCCAACTTCTCCAAATGATTCAGAAGTGGAGAACGAAATTACTCCTGACAATGTCTGTCAAATCATCATGGAGAACATACAACTCTCCCAAGGATCAAACTCACGATCCCGCGATCCTTAGATCAGCGCTTTCCTTATTGAGCTAAAATACTTGGTTGTATACATGACAGTAAAGTGATTTTAACTGTTTATGTGAAATTTTTTATAGATTTATATGTAATTCATTTTCGTTGAAGTCTCCCGACTCAAAACCAACCATATTTTCTCTTTCGCACACATTTATCAAAAGGTGTACAATATGTAAATAATCTTTTGATAGTCAGTTCAAAGCTTAAATTCAAATTTTATTGCTACCTCACTTTTGTTTTTATCTCTGCCAAAGTTTGACAGATTTGAATGAAAATTGGACACATTGCTTAATGACCAGTTCAGTTAGATAAACATAACAGCGATATCAACTGTGGGTACATTCATTGAGCCATGAAAGTTCAAATAGGGTAACCTAAAAATTAAACGTCACAGAATGGATGCAACTTGGTGCTGGTCTCTATGTGGCAAGTACTGCCATCTGCAGTATTGAACAATTTCGTCATTAATTGGTGTCATTAATGACGTCCAAAACCTGATATAAAATTAACATGTTCATATTGAAAATATTGACGGATGTTCCGTTTCAACTAAACATAGTTGAACATTCAGAATATGGTACTTTGAATTTCTGCTGTGATGAATTTACTAATTATGTGACATTTAATTTAAGGGTTACCTTATTGTTACTCTTACGGTTAAATGAATAAAATTCAGGCTTTGATCGTTTTCATGTTTTATTACAATAAAATAATCATTAAACATTGTGTAGAACATTCATCCAAATCTGTCAAAATTTGGCGATAAAAGAAAAAAAAAGAAAGAAAAGTTGTTGAGTATATTATCAATAAACGCACCATTTTGATTCATGTAGTACTTTAGAAGTCATTTTCAAAAGTTCTTTTTTGACATTGACATGTCCGTGACCTTAAAATTACATTAAAATAACCCTTGGATACGACAATACCAAAACTATTTTTGAAGTTGATCCAAATATATAGATTGGCAAATATGTCAAGTATAACACACTTTGCCATCGTATGCCACTTTTCCCAGGTATATATTATTCTATATAATATAATATATATAATATCTATATATATATATAATATTACCATCAGTTTTATTTACAAAAATACTAAAGGGCGTTGAAAAACAATATTTAAACCAATTCAGATGTTTATATGAAAACAAAACGAGTGCACAACGGTGTAGTTTATTCGTAAATGCACTCATTTGACCTTTGACCCCATTATACTGTAAGGAGGAACCCTAGAAGGCGACAGCCCCTTTTAAATTTTATGTTTGATCCTAAGGAACACTTTTATAATAATATCCGAGCATTAACAAAAAATGCCATCAGAAGTCACATTTTCCTCAGATATTGGCAGACTAACACGCGTAACCATGAAAAATGATTTGTTTTGTTAAAATGTGAATAGCAGTAAATAGGAATATCAGTATTTTATGTATTGAAAAATGTCTCAGTTTGTTTAAAAGTTTAATGAAAGACCTTTAACAAATCGAACTTAAATTTCGTATGTATAAATGTATAAACTTATTGAATGCCTAGCAGGTCATTTTTATTAAATGGCTTGCCCGTCAAAAGTTGAAATCTATTTACCCGAGATCAGGTATTTCGAGATGTCGACCTCATACAAATACTTTGAACGAATAGCTTGCAATCTTTAAAGTGAGTGTTTTTATAAAATGACAACATCAATAAATATTCAAATAATTTCTTGAAGTAAACATTTTAGCCGACGAATCCGTGTTGAATGTGACAAGGTGTGTAGTGTAGGATAGACTGAAAAGTGGTTAAGAAAAGTTCTTTTCTTATTAATGCTTAATTGAATGGAAACGATCTAACTACGAAATACCAAAATCGCCAAAATTATCTAAATATTATTTTCAGTCATGGTTGTTAAGCGGTCTTCATGTTCATGTCTTCCGTTTTCTCATCATGCAAATGTCATGGCCTTTTCGAAAATGTCTAAGCTTTTTGTTTCGTTTTCTACTCGATAATCCGAAATTTGTTTAGGTCTATCTACAACGAGATTCATTGACTATCGACGGAAACCAAACTTACGACTGGCCATATTGCAAAGTCACGTAAGATGATTGTTTCCTAACTCGACTTCAATACAATTCTGAATTCAAAAAATCAAAAAATGTAGTATCAAAGTGTTTTTATGTTTTATACATCATTTAGAATAATATCTCAAGACCGAATCCTGTTTTTATTATTCTGTGCGGCAGTGAATCAATTTAGATGTTTGATTAAGGAAAAACACGTATTTTGATTCTATTGTGTCCTTTATGCGAAATACACGTAAAAGTGTATAGTTTGATTACTTTTTAAATGTCATTCATATAACCTAGGAGCATTTTTGAAAATCTAAAGCATTTAGCACATTAAGTTGTGAATAATATACAAAACTTAACAAAATCCAATGAAGCAATTGCACCATTCTACAAAAAAAAAGCAAAACAAAAAACAAAAAAAAAAAAAAAAAAAAAAAAAAACAAACGAGGATGACTTGATGATTCCACGATTTCCTTTTCATAATGTCACCATTTCCCGATTTCAATTTCAAATTTAGTGACTTCTTGATTTTTCGAATTATATTGATGATTTAACGATTCAGTCTTGAATTTAAGATGTCACGATTTCATACTTGACTTCACGAATTCCCGATTAAATTGAGAAATCGCAAAATTATGAGTTTTAAAAAAACGGTTAAATCATGAAATGGAGAAATACAGATAAAGTGAAGTCGTGGAGGTAAAATCCAGAAATTGTAAATGCAAGAGATCATACAGTCAAGAAGAGAAAATCGGGAAATCGAGAAATTGTAAATCGAGAAATCGAAAATTTCGAATAAAGCATTCGAAATTTTACATCCGGTACTTCGTATCATTTGACCAATGCTATTGCCTTAATCTGTTTTAAAAATCACAAAAAACACGTAAATGTCTAAAAGCATTGGGATTATATGTTAAAGAAACGAACATACATACTACTGACATGTGCATTATAGATTGTTACTGTTTAAACATTGGGTAGAGATAATTAGATAAACGAACTGATAATTTTGATATGTCGTATAACATATACATTTCCAAATGTGTAAGAACGTTGATAAATGTACAGTTAGAATGTAAAACTGACAATATAGGGACGCTAAATGGTTGATAGGTATACTGTGAAATCATTTGATTTCGTCGGCACAAAATTTCGTAGTTTTGGCCAAAACGGGTATTTCCCGGGGACGTTAATTCATGGGTTTTTAATTTTTGAAAACAGGGTCCTTTTCCTAATTTTCATAGGTATCGATCTAGTCCTAAATATATCATTTTGTTCTTAAATGTGAAACCTACACGTGTCAAACAGCGCTATCATGGTTACCGAATTTGCAATCTACGCCGCGGGAGATTAGTTAGTGATCATGTGCCAATTTACGACCGCGTTGTCTAATTATACTACCCATGATGAAGCTGTGACATATTCAATAAGAAATGTCGGCGCCAATTTAAATGTGTCAAAATAAGACTTTCATCCGAAAGTTGTATTTCTTTTTTTTTGCAAAATGAATGCCCGTGTAGCGTGATTATCACACGGTCGTGACCAGGTCCACGGTTTATATATGTTTTTCAAAACCTGCCCAGATGCTTATTCTTTGTCCAATATTTGCAAAAGTTTGCATATTTAATTCTCAAAGACAGCTTTTGTAACTTACATAATTTGATTTTGATTTTATATTCCTGAAATTTAAATATATTGATTTGAATATGCCCAATTTGACGTATTTTACCGGCTTTTATGGTGCTTCTAAAAAAACCGGCAGAGCACAGTAACTTATCTTTTTCACGGATCAGATTGTCTTAAAACTTGCTAGAGGTGTTAAATATTGTGCATGGGACTGTTGTTTGTGAAAAGCTACTCAAAATAATAAGATTTACACGCTCTGAAAATGATCTTTTTGTCTAAAAATCTACGAAAAACATGGCCGCGGTGTGCAAATAATGAGTTGCTTATTTCAAAACTGTCCTATTATTTTTCAGTAAAACTTCTTGTTAATTTAAGACTCTAATAACTTGCTTGACATACCCATAGGCAAATATCTGTTATCGGTGTAATTACACCTTTGGAGAAAAGCGTGATTCGCACGTTTTAATTTCATCATTCGCCGCCTGGAGAGACAAGATGGCGGAGCTTGCGAAATCGAAAGTAAGTAGATCTGCACTTTTGAAATAAAATATTGTAGATTTTAGATCTTTCTGATTGACAGTCACTTGTTTATCTTATTTATCTGTTTCCACATATAAAATGGATCTAGTAGATTACATACAACCAGTTTAATAACACCTACTGGTAGTCTGGATGCTCTTAAGACTTCTTCAGACAAAGACTGGCCAGAGTGACATAATTTTACAATATAGATCTAGGTCTACTGAGCAGCTGTAATTGTGATTTATTAGCTGTTTTCAACTACTGAAATTCGAAAAAAGTGATCCGTAATAATAATTAAATGTTCAGTTGGAATATAATCCAAAAATTTAAAACGGGATCCATATGGAACAGAGGAGATGTTGAGATTTTTTATATGATAATAGATATACTGTATGGGCAATGTCCCCACTTGCGTTAAACACTCGAAAGACCAAAATATTGGAAGTAGTTAATTTCTGATAAAATTTTCATCACTGCTGACCCATGAAATTCTATAGGTTTAAATGCCTATTGTGTCACAATTTTGAAATTAATTTAAAAAAAAACTTACATTGATCAAAAGGGGATTCGGTTAAAGGTAAATTTTATCTAGCGTTGCTTTGTGAAACAATGAACATAAGCTCTGTAGAGCTTTTGAGCGACCCTTTTTTAAGAACATTTAAAACCAGTTATACCTTACCCCCAGCAATTTGCGAGTACCCATTTACAGCTGGGCCGACTGAGGCAATCGTGATAAAGTGCCTTACCCAAAGTCACACCGCAATGGGAGTTGCCAGGAATCGAACCTGGGGCCTTCACCTCTGTAGGACAGCGTATTAGCCCTATCAACCAATGCGTCCGCATGAGTTCCTCATTGATTTATGTTAAATTATGTAGTATGTAAGTTGTTGGCTCAGCTCAATCCAGGGGTCGTGGGTTCAAGCCCCAGTGGGGTCAGTACTTCTCATATGACACTAGTACTGGTTATTCCAAGAAGCGGACTCGAGAGTGTTGTTCCAGTAAGCTTAAACTCTGCACATTTAAAGCAAAATACTCTTTTTTTTTCATTACCAACAACATCTTACTCTCACCAATATTTCACATCTTGTGATGAACCCTCTTCACAAAAATATAGTGAAAAAGTACAAAATTTTAATGTGGAACACTACAATTTCATAACCCCATTAGTTTTCTAAAGTCCTAATGTTTTTCTAAGATCTTTATCCTTTCAGCTGTGAAGACACAGTATGTCTTTTTTGTTTAATAGATCAACTTTCTCAGACATTTGATGAATGTCTATACACCCAAAAATGTCCCCTTTGTAACTTTTTAGTTGTTAAGTGCCAGATTTCTTTTATTTTTTTTAAATAGAATTAGATTATACTTTATTTGAGCCGTGCCATGAGAAAACCAACATAGTTGGTTTGCGACCAGCATGGATCTAGACCAGCCTGCGCACCTGCGCAGTCTGGTCAGGATCCATGCTGCTCGCTATCAGTTTCTCTAATTCCAATAGGCTTTAAAAGCGAACAGCATGGTTCTTGATCAGACTGTTCGGACGGCAGGCTGGTCTGGATCCATGCTGGTCACAAACCCAGTATGTTGGTTTTCTCATGGCACGGCTCAAATTTTTATTTGAAAGGGAGTTCACATATTAAGGATTGTTCAACATTCACAAAGCCAAAAGTGGTGTCCCCTGTGCACCCTTTTTTGACATTCATTTAATCTACCATTATATAAGAAACTCTGGACAATTTAAAATTCATTGTTTGCATTTTTTCAGAAGTAACCAGTTTTCAAGTTAAAAAGTGGAAACATCATTTTTTTTTGCTTCTCAAGCTCTTAAGTTTACCTATATATGTAAATGTTCACAAGTGAATACTGTGTAGTTGAAAAAAAATACTTACTATGAACATATTCTATGAATATATATTTTGCTGCAGTTTGTCCCCTGTGCATCTTCTTAGTAACATAATAAAGTATATATGAATTTTACTGTCACATTTTACCATGCATGGCATTTTGTCATTTTCTACTCTCAGTAAGCAGTGCATGTAGAATAAATGATTTCAATGTGTTGGTTATGTTTAAAGTCACTTATTTTTCATTTAAGGAACACATGCTGTTGAATAAGCATGTGTTTGTTGTATAATTTTTTTATGAACAGTAAACTAATAATGAATGAATATTATACTGATTTTCAGTATGTGTCCCCTGTGCATCTGCAATAGAACTCAATTTTGAGTTGAAAATTTTAGAAATTAAGATTACTGGACATTCTTGAAATTTGGCATGTTTTAAACATTCAAAATTTGAGGAAAAAATAGCTTTTATAATAATATATTCATTAATTTTCATTAAGCAAAAAATTTTCTAGGTAAAATTTTATTTTCATGTCAGATTTGTGCAGAAAGGCTGATTTTAAAAACCAATGTCCACAAACATTTGATTGAATAAGTTTCAAACCATACACATTACACCTATTACTAGACTGGCATCAGTGGTTAGAGTCATTAAATGTAAAGCACTTGGCCATAAAATCAATCCTCTCTGATACCACTTTCTGACAAAATTTACAATATCTCTTGCCTCTGTTGAGATGAGCCTAGAGAGAAAATGTTTTTCTGAGAAAATGTCAGTGTCAGTATGTCAGCTGTGGAAAACCAGTTCCTTTGATCAAGCCAGTTAAACTGCTAACTGTTACCAAGTTAGCTTTAAAGAACATTGTTAAACTTGCTTAATCCATTCAGAACACTTTGTACCTATCAATTATTGAGGTAATTAAGTGCCAAAAACCCTTAATATTTGAATTCTGTAAATATTTTATATTTACTGTACTAGTAAGTGTAAATAATATTATATATATTTTTTTTTTCTTGTGTTGTTAAATAAAACAAACTTAGTTACAGTCCATGATGGAGACCATTAGGGAAGTTACCATGGACCCAGGTGATATACCATCCACTGAAGCACAGCATGACATAGACCATGATTACCAACCAAGTACCTACGTTTAAAACCTAACCAGATATACCTTATCTACCAAGATTTCTACCACTACCAGTACACTGTCAATCGCCCGTGAGACGGAGGCAACGTCAAGGTCGAGGTAACAGTCAATGGACGGTGGTGATTTGTATGAAAACAACTTGGTACAAGCTGGCAGTCAGCCGGTGGTATTTGGCACGTCTTCCGGTGAGGTGACCTGGCGCAGGCGCTCAGGGGAGGACCGAGTTTCAGAAGACCAGGGTTTTATCCATCCTGGCAAGTACTGCATCATATCCAGTGGAGAAGCCAGGGCCCCGGGGGTCAGGAACAAAGCCTTGCAAGGTGGAACTGATATGGTATTGGGGGGATGGGGGGGGGGGGAAACAGGGATTTTTGTACTTATGCTTATTATTGTGGATCAGTTCCTTTATACGCGGATAGGACCTTGGCCGATGGTATTATAGACCGGTGTCAGGTACCTGGGGGATATACTGGTAGGGGATTGGAACAAGGGATTTTTTTTTTCACTCTGATGAGCAGTCAGAGGCTGGCCTGCTGGATGAACCTTTGACGGGATATCAGGGTGTGAGGAGTCGAGTTGCTGTAGGGGCCAGTACAGAACGGCTCCTTGGTCCCCGTGATACTCGTGTTGATGCAGACTTCAATGCTTTTTTACCTAGGAAGAGAGATGTTGGAAGGGAATTGTCAGCATACATAGCACCTATACCTCGACCACAGAACTAAGGACCTAGTGATAGACGAAGGGAGATCATTCCATCGACCTTAAACCTTATAAATTTCATGAATGGACTAAGGGAGGCAAATCCAACAATCTTAAACATTTAAATTCCAAGTCAAAGATGATAATGATAGAGACAGAACAAGAATCAAATCAAAACTGGAACAGCAGTTTCATATATATATATACATATCAGGAAAAGTGACCATGCCCTCCGGCACCCATGTGTTCATGCTCAGATGAGCTTAAAATGCATTTAATGTAAGATCATTTTTAATAATATTTGAAAAAAAAAATACCAGTGAAATTTGACATGTATATAGAATAAGAAAGAACACAGGGAATTTGAATAAGTAAGAAGAGGGGGAATTTGCCTATTAACACAGACCATTCTGCTTTTTAATTTCAATATACCACCAAATAGTTTTGCAAGGAGTTTTGCATGTCTTTCTTAAATGTGTTTATTTTATAAATCTATTTTTTAATTTAGTATAGTTACTTAGACATGCACATGTGCAGAATAATAAAATGAGGGTTCCAAGAGACAAAATAGAAAGAAATTCATCATGTTCATCATATTTTCCAATTTGCAATCACAATTCAATAACATTTCAGTTACAGAATTAAGTATAATTACACTTGCTATCAGAAGTCTAAAAGTGAAGGGACTTAAACTGCATAAAAAAGTTTTATTAGTGTTTAAGAGATTTGAACCTGTTTGATGATAACCTTAGACTTAAAGTTACTTTTACATATTTTGTTATCTTAAAAGAATAATGATGCACAAATTGTTATTAAGATAGTAGCATGGTATAGTTCAATCTTTCACCTTCATTTTGGTGTGAGGGGGCACTGTGAGTGTGGCCAAGTAGTTAAGGTCTCTGGCTTCAAATCACTTGCCCCTCATCGATGTGGATTTGAGTCGCACTAGAGGCATAATTTACAGATTTTTCAATATATATATGTTTACATTATATTATGTACAAAACTTGCTGTAATGAGATTTTTCCTCTGGGTTTAATGAATTGTTATTAAAAGACAAAAAAAATCTCCTATATAAGTGACCCCTAACCCCACCCACCCCTCAAATACCAGACTTTTTAATCCCCAGTCTGGTCCAGTCTGATTAGGGTCCATAAAACCCCTGTAGACTTGACATGTAGCCTAATTATTGTCAGAGAATCATAAATTTTATTGCCTACAGATAAATTGGTTATTTCCTGTGTTTTGCATTGCTGTTTTTTTTCTTTTTTCTTTTCAGAATGTACACAAAATTATTTTAACTGATAATATACTAATATTGATTGCTCAGTCATGTTGAGTAATTAATGTCCTGGCCAGTTAAATTATAACTCTTATAGGGAAGCAATTCTCTGACACTCCTTAACAATAAAATAATTATTTAAGAGAAATTACAAGTTTGTTTATTCAATGATTATGATCTTTTTATCAAAAGTAAGCAAATAAAACCAGAAAAAATTGATAATTGTTGAATTTTATTAGAAATTAAAGAAGCGTTAAGTTGCATTTTTAATAGATAAAAAGGGATATGGACAGAAGGATTTTATATATTAAAAATGCATAATTCCCCTAGTGTTGTCTAAATAACGTTTCTTTTATGTATAATAAAATCCAGCAATAAAGATATATCATTGTTCAAAATACACATAATTTATTATTTCTAAAAGCTAAGTGCCTGAATGCATTTTTTACATTTTTGATAAAAAAAAACAGCAATGATGAGATGTAAATCAAAAATATGATAAAAACACTGTTTTATCCTATCACTTTGTGTATTTAGCCCTAATTCAATCAAGCTTTCTAAACTCCTTATAAAGGTGAGAACTGATTTGCTATAAAGATGAGAAATATCACCTGCAATTTATTTACTGCACAGTAGCTATACAGTAGCTTATTATGATAAACAGAAGCAAGCCTGTCAATGGTCCAGACTTGTGTATTGGCCCTTACCTCCAATACCAGACCTTATCATCCCCATAGGCCACATACCAGGCACACCAGAATCAGTGTCTTTAACCCTTAGCCTGCTAAATTTCTAAAATGGACTGGTCCATCTTTCAATTTGGACAATACCATTAACAGTAAAAAGGGGTGTTTACCAAAAAGATACTGACTGAATGGCGAACAGTGTAGACCATGATCAGACTGCACGGATGTGCAGGCTGATCTTGGTCTGCACTGGTCGCAAAGGCAGAATCACTTGCCGCCAGCAGGCTAAGGGTTAATTATTATTTACTGTAACAGTGAAACAGAAATAGGTTAGCTCTGTGTATTTAACTGTTCCTGAAAAAGGGTTGCTAAAAAGCTCTGCCGAGCTTATGTTAACCTTTTCACAAAGCAAAGGTAAATAAAAATTACCTTTACCTTTACCTATTCCAACTTAGTCAAAATAACTGGACGTTCAGCTTGTTGTATATTTGAGTGGTTTTCAAAATAATGAAGAAAAAGTGGGACGTAGAGTTGAAAACCTATTTCTTATGGTGGTCACCTATTTTATATGATAGCAAATACTTCAAATTTCAAGGAAATAACTTTGGGAAAGTGTTGAGAAAAAACAAAGAGCTATAAAAATATTTTATACTTCTTTGGTAAAACCTATCAGAAAATAGTTCAGCCTTTAATTTGAAAGTTCAGTGAATTTCAATTGCAGTATGATGGGTGATAAATGTTGCAGTGTTTTATGATAAGGAAATATATTAACAGTTATATTTTCAACATATATGATAAGTAATAGGTGTAATGTGTATGGTTTGAAACTTATTCAATCAAATGTTTGTGGAGATTGGTTTTTAAAATCAGCCTTTCTGCACAAATCTGACATGAAAATAAAACTTTGCCTAGAAAATTTGTTGCTTAATGAAAATAAATTAACATATTGTAGTGCCCCCACCCCAGTCACTGTACTTTAATTGGGTTAGGGTAAAAAATGTAAAAAGTAAACAGACCAAGGGCAAGGGGACTACAGTCAGGGGACTGAGTCCACCAATTACAATACTGCAAGGTTATTCATTGTTCAGGGATAAGCAATATGTTGACTAAACTAGGGTCTGGTCGCGACCCTATAGGCTGGTAGCGCCCAAGACAAGGCTGGTAGCGCCCAAGTTAAAAGGCTGGTAACGCCCGAGTTCAAAGGCTGGTAGCGCCCGAGTTCAAATTTATTTCAAAGTTTAAAATAAACTACTGACAACGTTCCTTTCGGCTTCAAACAACTTTTATTTATGGGAAGCCTTAACAATAACTATTAATTATAACTGAATGAAATAATCAGTAATGAAAATATCAGACAAAGTCGTGTAGCAGGCGGACCGAGAACCAACTCTTAAATTACAGCTTTTCTGTGAGAAAAACAGCCAAATACTGCTAATAAATATAACTGTATAATTTAATGATAATAAGTACCGTGCAGTTTCAAAGTTTGAATAATTCGTATAGGTTTTAGAAGTGTAAAATAAAACAAGAAATATCTTTAAAAATGATGGTCGGCGAATTGTAATAAGGAAAGAAGTTTATAAATTTTTCTTCTAACATTTTGCAAAACTAAACACCGCACTTTAACAATTTAAATGGTTCTCTTTTAATTTTTCGCAAAGGTTTCGTAGGGTTGCAATTTTGTTTCGTTTATCCTTAGAAGAATAATTACAGCAGTAGTTGGATGAAGATTCATGAATCGGTTCATGAGAAGAGGTCATTAAACGTGTTTATAGTTTTAGCTAAATTGGTCCCTATCCCCATTTGTAACAAAATAGCAGGAGACCTTACGATATTGTTATCGAGTTTGATAAAAATCCATTACATTTTAGTGGTTAATGCGAAGAAAGGCATATCTACTTTTAGCTACAGTGGTCCCTAATAGGGCCCAAGTTCCTATATAAATAAATTTGGAAGAGGACCTTAAAATGATGCTCCAGACCAAGTATGACAAAGATCCACCAAGCTGTTCATGAGACGCTGTATAAAGGCATTCTAGTTTTAGCTCTAGCAGCCCCTAAAAGGGGTCAAATGTCCCAGCTGAACAAAGTTGGCTGCGGGCCTAATAAAGATGCTACAAATCAAGTTTGATTAGAATACATGAGAAAAAATCAATTAAAGGATTTTTTATTTATCATTTTTATTTATTTCTGAAATAGGCCAACTGATCCCGCTTTAACAAATGCATATTCGCTATTCATGAATCTTTGGACAATAACGTCACACCTATAAAAAAGTGAAGGTCAAGCAAAACATGTAATTGTTACTATTTCAATATTTCTGTTTCATAAGCAAAGTTTGACCGTAGTCATATCACATAGATACACCTCCATTTCAATGTAATGAGATTCAGTCATTATATAGCATATATATAATAAAACAGATTTCATCTGAGTTCAATATTTGCATACCATACTAAAGAAAAATATTCATATATAATAAATCAGTTAAATAATTTATAACAAATATATTAAAGCAAACAAGTACTCATTTTAATATGCAATCTGAATAAGTCACAAAAGCAAGAAACCTTTTCATATACAGACGACAATTGTAACAAGGAAAATCTTTTAAAAAGCACTTCTCTACATAAAAGACTCTTATCACATGTGATACGCAGACCGTATTCAGCTCTTTCTTTAATTTGATATATGTTGGTATTTGAACAGGTTTTTATCATATTTATTAAACTTACTTATCATTTTGAGATATATCAATATTCTTGCTAAATATACTGAGCCAAAGTTAGCTTTAAAACTGTGAACAGCGTCGTTTAGGATAAACGCTTTGTCTACATTTCACTCAGCGTAGCACAATCAACAGAGTGAAAGAAATTGACACTCTCGTCCAGTCAGGCAGAGTGTTGCATAAATCTTCCATTTTGATAAATTATCTATAATGCGTTATCAAGTAGTTTGATTTGCAAACTGAAGCCACGTGGCATAGGTAACGAAAACGAATTTAGACGGCGTCGCCGAAAAAATTGTCTAAGAACAAACTGACAAACAGCCTTACTATACGAGAGACGGAGGCAAAGTGATGATTCTAGCGTTCTAATAATTAACCTTTGTGGTATGCAATGGTATGCAAATGAGGATGAATACCAGAATCTAAATTAGTCTGAATAAGGTCAAAGTCGGAAATACCCGGACAGGTCCGTAACCGCGTTGATGCTACGAACTTACTTCGGCCGACCATGACGTCATTCGGGATACGAACGTTTCCTTATATGCAAATAAGGCGGAGCTTAACCTCTAAACTAGTGTAAACAAACAAAGTCGGACAGAAATAAATAATAAAACAATATAGAACGATACGAATCAACACTACATGCCAAGTATTAAATATCAAATACTTGACAATAAAAGTTAACTATTTCTGCAGAATATGAAGCGATTTCAGTCCGCTTGTACGAGATTTTAGTCACCCGGTGCATACGTACAAAAATCCAAGATGGTTGACAACTGTCAAAATTTCAACTGACATAAACTTTTATGAAGTTTTACAAAGTCAACAATGGACATTACATGAAAATCTCGATTTAATTTAATACAGCAGGTGATTGTTGATTGAACTGTTGAATAACTCAGGCTGACATTGCGTGCTTTTATAGAAAATCCCTGTGAAAGCTAGAATTACAGTTTCACTAACTGACACAAGCATGACATAAGTAGAGTTCTAACATTTTGAAATGTAATTTAGTAAACAACAATTTAACAATGCGACTTGTTATCAGTCAATGTCTGGAAATGTTACAGAACAATGAACTGTGATTAAAAAGTAGCTGACAGATAGCCTGACAATTTTAACATCAAAAATGAAAACTACTGATAGGCTGTAAAACAATGCAAACAATTGCATAAAAACAAGGTCGTGAGGCATCCTGCCTCACATTACCCTCCCAACTGACAAAATTTCGTCCTCGAAATTGAAAAACTACAGCCTGTGACACCAAGTACAACAATAATAATTACTTTACAACAACAATGATGAGAATCATAATAATTAACAACATGCATTAAATACAATTAACATGTGTATGCACCCGGTGGTCTACAGACATAATGATATAATCATGTTCATTTAAGAATATGGTTCGAATCTCTGCCATTACACAGTACTTGTTTCAATAACTTTAATACATTTGCACTATAATTGCTTTTAGACAGAAGGTAGAACACACATGCACAGATTGCATTTACAGATTTCCAAATACTTAATTCTCAAATATGTCATCAATTTAATAAATTTCATAGATGCAACATTTTTGCTATGCATTTAAAGAAAAATGTTCATATGTACTATTAATGACATTTATAAATACTGAAATAATTTATACAGACACCTGAATTTGGCCCTATAACCAACATTGCATCCGGATTTTAGGCAATACTATACTTAATAAAAACAACATTTTGGACAAGTACATGAGAGTTTGCCTGAGCAACAATTGAGCAATTTGTCCTTTGAGCAATAAAATGTATAACAATACTAACAGCCTTCTTAACAATTGTAACAGTAGTTTATTCCAGGGCTCAGTTATATTTTACAGTTAAACTTGAAATATACCAATACTTTAAACAGAATGTTGAAAATCTGTCAAATGATTACTTATAACCACTGGCTGGCAACAGTGCTAAAAGGCGTGACAAAGTTGAAAATCTACTTTCACTTATAAAAGTTAAAATACCAAAGATATACTTATGACTTATTATATTAAAGGTAAACATTACAAAACACTCTACCTTTAATCAACTGTTACTGTACGGATACCAAAATATTAAAAGAAAAGAAAATGTGGTAATAATAGCATTTTACGAAAACGACTAGTTTACTATTTAAAGCTTAAAACCCTACTAAAATGTCACAAAGTAGCCCAGACCAAAAAATTACACTTAAAATTTTCTAACAGACAGTATTATTAAATGATTATAAAATGTGAAATTTCCTCACAAAAAGGGAGCCTATGTTTGGATCTTCCTGCGGGGTGTCGACCACTCCACCTCTGGTGTATCCTCAAGCGGTCCATACAGTATTACTCAGGGGGTCAGAATTCTTATTGGAACCTTAAAAAAGCATCTCGGTAACAATTATCAACAGATCACCTTCCAGAGCTCTTGGTTGGTCATCTGTAACTTCACTCTTGTATTCTTTTCTGTATAACCGTTCCGTTCTCTCTCTTGCAAACTCTGAATACATTCAAGGTAAGGTTGACTGGCAATCCCATGCATTGATTTGATTCTTGTTCTGTCTCTATTATTATCATCTTTGACTTGGAATTTAAATGTTTAAGATTGTTGGATTTGCCTCCCTTAGTCCATTCATGAAATTTATAGGGTTTAAGGTCGATGGAATGATCTCCCTTGGTCTATCACTAGGTATGAGGTATAGGTGCTATGTATGCTGACAATTCCCTTCCAACATCTCTCTTCCTAGGTAAAAAAGCATTGAAGTCTGCATCAACACGGGTATCACGGGGACCAAGGAGCCGTTCTGTACTGGCCCCTACAGCAACTCGACTCCTCACACCCTGATATCCCGTCAAAGGTTCATCCAGCAGGCCAGCCTCTGACTGCTCATCAGAGTGAAAAAAAATCCCTTGTTCCAATCCCCTACCAGTATATCCCCCAGGTACCTGACACCGGTCTATAATACCATCGGCCAAGGTCCTATCCGCGTATAAAGGAACTGATCCACAATAATAAGCATAAGTACAAAAATCCCTGTTTTCCCCCCATCCCCCCAATACCATATCAGTTCCACCTTGCAAGGCTTTGTTCCTGACCCCCGGGGCCCTGGCTTCTCCACTGGATATGATGCAGTACTTGCCAGGATGGATAAAACCCTGGTCTTCTGAAACTCGGTCCTCCCCTGAACGCCTGCGCCAGGTCACCTCACCGGAAAGCGTGCCAAATACCACCGGCTGACTGCCAGCTGGTACCAAGTTGTTTTCATACAAATCACCACCGTCCATTGACTGTTACCTCGACCTTGACGTTGCCTCCGTCTCACGGGCGATTGACAGTGTACTGGTAGTGGTAGAAATCTTGGTAGATAAGGTATATCTGGTTAGGTTTTAAACGTAGGTACTTGGTTGGTAATCATGGTCTATGTCATGCTGTGCTTCAGTGGATGGTTTATCACCTGGGTCCATGGTAACTTCCATAATGGTCTCCATCATGGACTGTAACTAAGTTTGTTTTATTTAACAACACAAGAATATATATATATATATATATATATAATATTATTTACACTTACTAGTACAGTAAATATAAAATATTTACAGAATTCAAATATTAAGGGTTTTTGGCACTTAATTACCTCAATAATTGATAGGTACAAAGTGTTCTGAATGGATTAAGCAAGTTTAACAATGTTCTTTAAAGCTAACTTGGTAACAGTTAGCAGTTTAACTGGCTTGATCAAAGGAACTGGTTTTCCACAGCTTGGAAACAGCTGTTTCACATATAGGTCAGGAATGGTACAGTTACTAGTATTCAATGAAATATATTTGTTACCTAAGCCTGGAAGCGGATTTAACGCTATACACTGACCTGGTATCGGTCACAATACAAGCCTGGAGACGGCTACAATATTCAACAGAATGGTTGTCTAGATATTTAAGATTTTGAACTATTGTCTATGTACATGATCTTATTTGCTGATGACATAGTATTGTTCACTACTGATCAAAATAGTCTGCAGTCACAAATAGATGCTATACATCATTACTCTGTAAAATGGGGCTTAAAAATCAATGTTAGTAAAACGAAAATATGTGTGTTTGAGAAAAGGAAACAGAATGTTTATCCTGACTTTTATATAGATAATGAAAGAATTGAAATTGTTGATAATTTTGTATATCTTGGAATTAAATTCACCTACACTGGTAGCATGGTAAATGCTGTTAAAGCACTACATGATCAAGCCCTTAGAGCATATAATAATCTCTTAAATGTTTTTGATAATGTTAGTCTTGATATTAGAACAAAGTTATCTTTATTTGATTCTATGATTGTTCCTGTTTTAACATATGGATGCGAAGTATGGGGTGTTTATAATTACAAAGAGGTAGATAAATTACACATTCGTTTTTGTAAATATATACTGGGTGTTAAAAGGCAAACCCCTACCTATGTTGTATATGGCGAACTTGGACGCGTGCCTTTATCAGTTATTTGTAAGGAAAGAGATGTTAAGTTCTGGTTAAAAATTATGAAAAATAACGAATTACCTATTTACCACATGTATAATGATTTATGTAATAATGTTAATACTGCTTGTTGGGCTAGCAGAATGAATTCTATCATAGATCACCTCGGATATTCGAATATCAGATTATTCTTTGATACCAGTGTAAATTATTATAATTTGTTAAAAACAAGAATAAGGGACCAATTTGTCCAAGAGTGGAGTGTTAATGTTAATGCCATTTCAAAATTAGACAGTTATTGTAAATATAAAACTGCATTTTGTTTTGAAAAGTATTTAGATGTCATATCAAATGACAACCTAAGGAAACAAATGACTAGTTTACGATTATGCTCACATAATTTAGAGATAGAGCTAGGAAGATATGCTAATGTAGAAAGGAATAATAGATTATGTAAATTATGCAATCAAAATGTCATCGAGTCAGAATACCATTTCATATTATGTTGTCCACGTTATAGTTGCATAAGATCCAAATACCTGGGCCGATGCTCATGGCCTACTGTGCAGAAGTTTAATACACTAATGTCATCCAGTAGTAAAAAATGTATATATAGTCTTGCAAAATATATTAAAGAAGCATTAACTGTAAGAAAGAATACTCTTGAAAATCTACGTGTCTTCTGATCGAATACAATTATTCTGTTTTGTTCTTTGTCTTCTGTATATATGTTCACTTTCTCGTGTATGATTGTCTTTGCCATAAGTTTTTTATATTTGTAAATGGCCAAAGGCAAATGTATTGCTGATTGCCATTAAACTGAAACTGAAACTGAAACTTTAATAAGCGGCAGGGCACGGCTCTATGAAATGTACCAAGAACAAAGTACACCAAGCTCAACGCGCCAACAAAACAACTTTTAGATACACAAAAAAAATTCTTACCAAAGTCTGGTAACGACTTTACCAAAGGCAAGGTCTGGTAATGACCCTTACAAAGTCTGGAGGCGACTTTCACAACAAAACAAGTCACTGGTCAGTTGTGGTTATACTAGATTTGTACTGAAAGTTCTTTTAACAAAGTCTAAACTACTCCTGATCTACTGACTTTCTTACTCACCCAGGCTTGGAAACAGCCTTAAGTTGCTATCTATTACATTAAACCTGGACTGAAATCTAAATTTTTTTTATATTAGATTAAACATGTATAATATTTTATTTAAAAAAAATAATAAGGCTGCAGTCTCCACAATTAAATCAGCACTGCTACTTCAGTTAAATCAAGTCCTTGACTCCTCTGTAAACTGGGGTGGTTTAACAATTGATACACCATCACTGTAGTAAATATCTAGGTCAAGTTCACAAATGTTTACAAATGTCACACTCGCTTATCGATCCATACTGGCAGTAAATAAGGACACTGGTTATGATGACGTGTGGTTCTTTATCCTGCTAAGCTGCATCTTTCTGACTGAGAAAATATTATGTGCTCGCTGTCAACAACTTCTAAATAATCATTTGTTCATGGTAGCGTTTTCAACAAATTTATGGAGTGTAGAGTTCGTATCACTTGATCCGAAATGAAGAACGGATCCCACCGCTGCTTACAAAATTCTGTAGGGCCCCCATCCCAGTCACTGTACTTTAATTGGGTTAGGGTAAAAAATGTAAAAAGTAAACAGACCAAGGGCAAGGGGACTACAGTCAGGGGACTGAGTCCACCAATTACAATACTGCAAGGTTATTCATTGTTCAGGGATAAGCAATATGTTGACTAAACTAGGGTCTGGTCGCGACCCTATAGGCTGGTAGCGCCCAAGACAAGGCTGGTAGCGCCCAAGTTAAAAGGCTGGTAACGCCCGAGTTCAAAGGCTGGTAGCGCCCGAGTTCAAATTTATTTCAAAGTTTAAAATAAACTACTGACAACGTTCCTTTCGGCTTCAAACAACTTTTATTTATGGGAAGCCTTAACAATAACTATTATAAATGAATGAAATAATCAGTAATGAAAATATCAGACAAAGTCGTATAGCAGGCGGACCGAGAACCAACTCTAAAATTACAGCTTTTCTGTGAGAAAAACAGCCAAATACTGCTAATAAATATAACTGTATAATTTAATGATAATAAGTACCGTGCAGTTTCAAAGTTTGAATAATTCGTTAGGTTTTAGAAGTGTAAAATAAAAAAAATTGTCTAAGAACAAACTGACAAACAGCCTTACTATACGAGAGACGGAGGCAAAGTGATGATTCTAGCGTTCTAATAATTAACCTTTGTGGTATGCAATGGTATGCAAATGAGGATGAATACCAGAATCTAAATTAGTCTGAATAAGGTCAAAGTCGGAAATACCCGGACAGGTCCGTAACCGCGTTGATGCTACGAACTTACTTCGGCCGACCATGACGTCATTCGGGATACGAACGTTTTCTTATATGCAAATAAAGCGGAGCTTAACCTCTAAACTAGTGTAAACAAAGTCGGACAGAAATAAATAATAAAACAATATAGAACGATACGAATCAACACTACATGCCAAGTATTAAATATCAAATACTTGACAATAAAAGTTAACTATTTCTGCAGAATATGAAGCGATTTCAGTCCGCTTGTACGAGATTTTAGTCACCCGGTGCATACGTACAAAAATCCAAGATGGTTGACAACTGTCAAAATTTCAACTGACATAAACTTTTATGAAGTTTTACAAAGTCAACAATGGACATTACATGAAAACCTCGATTTAATTTAATACAGCAGGTGATTGTTGATTGAACTGTTGAATAACTCAGGCTGACATTGCGTGCTTTTATAGAAAATCCCTGTGAAAGCTAGAATTACAGTTTCACTAACTGACACAAGCATGACATAAGTAGAGTTCTAACATTTTGAAATGTAATTTAGTAAACAACAATTTAACAATGCGACTTGTTATCAGTCAATGTCTGGAAATGTTACAGAACAATGAACTGTGATTAAAAAGTAGCTGACAGATAGCCTGACAATTTTAACATCAAAAATGAAAACTACTGATAGGCCGTAAAACAATGCAAACAATTGCATAAAAACAAGGTCGTGAGGCATCCTGCCTCACAATATTATTATAAAACCTATTTTTTCCTCAAATTTTGAATGTTTAAAACATGCAAAGTTTCAAGAATGTCCAGTAATCTTAATTTCTAAAATTTTCAACTCAAAATTGAGTTATATTGCAGATGCACAGGGGACACATACTGAAAATCAGTATAATATTCATTCATTATTAGTTTACTGTTCATATTTTTTTTTCACAAGAAACACAATGCTTATTCAACAGCATGTGTTCCTTTAAATGAAAAATAAGTGACTTTAAAAATAACCAACACATTAAAATCATTTATTCTACATGCATTGCCTACAGAGAGTAGAAAATGACAAAATGCCATACATGGTAAAATGTGACAGTAAAATTCATACATACTTTATTATGTTACTAAGAAGATGCACAGGGGACAAACTGCAGCAAAATATATATTCATAGAATATGTTCATAGTAAGTAAATTTTTTTTCAACTTCACAGTATTCACTTCTGAACATTTACATAATGTGGGTAAACTTAAGCACTTGTGAAGCAAAAAAAATGATGTTTCCACTTTTTAACTTGAAAACTGCTTACTTCTGAAAAAATGCAAACAATGAATTCTAAATTGTCCAGAGTTTCTTATATAATGGTATATTAAATGAATGTCAAAAAAGGGTGCACAGGGGACATCACTTTTGGCTTTGTGAATGTTGAACAGTCCTTAATCTGTCAAGTTAAAAAGCAGCTTTTTATCAGCTGTAACTCCCTTTCAAGGAAAATGAGCCGGCCACGAGAAAACCAACATAGCGGGTTTGTGACCAGCATGGATCCAGACCAGCCTGCGCTTCCACGCAGTCTGATCAAGAACCATGCTGTTCGCTTTTAAAGCCTATTGGAATTAGAGAAACTGTTAGCGAACAGCATGGATCCTGACCAGACTGTGCAGATGCGCAGGCTGGTCTGGATCCATGCTGGTCGCAATCCAACTATGTTGGTTTTCTCATGGCACGGCACAAATAAAGTATAATCTAATTTTATTTTTAAAACAATAAAAGAAATCTGACACTTAACAACTAAAAAGTTGCAAAGGGGACATTTTTGGGTGTATAGACATTCATCAAATGTCTGAGAAAGTTGATCTGTTAAACAAAAAAACATACTCTGTCTTCACAGCTGAAAGGATAAAGATCTTAGAAAAACGTTAGGACTTTAGAAAACTAATGGGGTTTTGAAATTGTAGTGTTCTTCATTAAAATTTTGGATTTTTTCACTATATTTTTGTGAAGAGGGTTCCATCACAAGATGTGAAATATTGGTGAGAGTAAGATGTTGGTAATGAAAAAAGAGTATTTTGCTTTAAATGTACAGAGTTTAAGCTTACTGGAACCACTCTCGAGTCTGCTTCTTGGAATAACCAGTACTAGTGTCATATGAGAAGTCCTGACACCACTGAGGCTCGAACCCATGACCCCTGGATTGAGCTGAGCCAACAACTTACATGCTACATAATTTAACATAAACTAATGAGGAACTCGTGCGGACGCATTGGTTGATAGGGCTATTATGCTGTCCTACAGAGGTGAAGGCCCCAGGTTCGATTCCTGGCAACTCCCACTGCGGTGTGACCTTGGGTAAGGCACTTTATCACGATTGCCTCAGCTAAGGCCCAGTTGTAAATGGTATATACTCACAAATTGCTTGGGGTAAGGTATAATTGGTTTTAACTGTTCTTAAAAAAGGGTCGTTCGAAAGCTCTACAGAGCTTATGTTCATTGTTTCACATAGCGACGTTAGATAAAATTTACCTTTAACCGAATCCCCTTTTGATAAATATATGTTTTTTTTAAATTAATTTCAGAATTGTGACACAATCAGCATTTAAACCTATAGAATTTAACGGGTCAGCAGCGAGGAAAATTTTATCAGAAACTGCTTCCAATATTTTGGTCTTTCGAGTGTTTAACACAAGTGGGGACACTGCCCATACAGTATATCACATAAAAATATCTCAGTATCTCCTCTGTTCCATATGATATGGATCCCGTTTTAAATTTTTGGATTACATTCCAACTGAACATCTAATTACGGATCACTTTTTTCGAATTTCAGTAGTTGAAAACAGCTAATAAATCACAATTACAGCTGCTTTGTACTGTAGATCTATATTGTAAAATTATGTCACTCTGGCCAGGCTTTGGCTGAAGAACTTCAAGAAGTCTTAAGAGCATCCGCACACTAGGTGATTATTTTAAACTGGTTGTATGTAATCTACTAGATCCATTTTATATGTGGAAACAGATAAATAAGATAAACAAGTAACTGTCAATCAGAAAGATCTAGAATCTACAACATTTTATTTCAAAAGTGCAGATCTACTTACTTTCGATTTCGCAAGCTCCGCCATCTTGTCTCTTCAGGCGGCGAATGATGAAATTAAAACGTGCGAATCACGCTTTTCTCCAAAGGTGTAATTACACCGATAAACAGATATTTGCCTGGGTATGTCAAGCAAGTTATTAGAGTCTTAAATTAACAAGAAGTTTTACTGAAGAATAAAAGGACAGTTTTGAAATAAGCAACTCATTATTTGCACACCGCGGCCATGTTTTTTGTAGATTTTTAGACAAAAAGGTCATTTTCAGAGCGTGTAAATCTTATTTTTTGAGTAGCTATTCACAAACAATAGTCCCATGCACAATATTTAACACCTCTAGCAAGTTTTAAGACAATCTGATTCGTGAAAAAGATAAGTTACTGTGTTCTGCAAGTTTTTTCTGAAGCACCATAAAAGCCGGTAAAATACGTCAAATTGGGCATATTCAAATCAATACATTTAAATTTCAGGATTATAAAATCAAAATTAAATTATGTAAGTTACAAAAGCTATCTTTGAGAATTTAATATGCAAAATTTTGCAAATATTGGACAAAGAATAAGCATTTGGGCAGGTTTTGAAGAACATATATAAACCGTGGACCTGGTCACGACCGTGTGATAATCACGCTACACCGGTACCCGGAAAGTTTTTTTCTGTAAACCAAAGGAAGGTTTAGAAAAATGTAAGCGTTGAACGTTGAACAGATCAAAAAGCAATCTGCTCAAATGTAATTCTTTATAATTAAACTACTACACAGAACAATGTTAAACATACAGCGCACATTGAACGAGTCATTAATGAAGTCAAAACATAAACAAGTAAAATAATTTAATATAGAATACCAACATCATTATTCCAAAATATAAATAAGATCTGGACAGTGTAGTACTACGGCATATCAACTTTACCCCAAGGATAAAACGTAAGTTTTCATTAATTAGACATTAAATCAAGATCATAAAGGTAATTATTCGGGAGTGGATTTTAATACTTCCTCATTATTTTTTTATGTAATGATATTGCTTTCATATTAATAGACAGCAAGTATGACAACAGTTTCCCCTGTTTCGACAACATTCTGTTTTATTCTAGGAAGTCTGACAATTTATAAGATTAAACTGATTTTCCTGTCAGTTGCTTGCTTTTAAAAAATAATTATACACAAAATAATTATAAGCAACAAGAACATGGTTAATAGGTTTCGGCAAGATCTTTGTCCCTCTTGGTTTGTGCCATTGTTGTGATAGACTTGTGCAATTTTGATGGTCTGGAATTTATTTAATTTAATTGCGTAGGAGATTTAATCAGCCCTATGATATGCCAGCATTGTCCGGCCGCACTGAAAACAAAATTAATTAGACTACCAAATGTTTAAAGTTTTGTAAGGTTGCATGCATAAATTAGTACTGAAATATACACCAAGCATAGACATATGTTTATTCTTAAGACAGCTGCGTGGATTTTTACAAATATATATTACATGTGTATAATATAATGGGAATAATAAACTTAATTGATATCACAGTGGTGATCGACACGTCCACAATTGGTTGCAACAACAGCGCGAGCGCAGAACATACTTGTAAAATAAGAACAGTAGAGTATAACGCAACGTTAATAAAAAGCTATTGAACAAATTGATAAATTTCTTTATCTGTTAACAATGTTATCTTGATGTAAGAAATCACTTACACCACATGTGACTGCACATGTTGTTTGATATTTTCATCGCATTAGCCTAGCGCGGACGTACAGGCTCTACGACAGAAGTCGGCATAATATTTTGATCAAATAATTTATAGAATAAGACGTAATTTCTTTTCAAATGTTAATTAAAAGATAAATAAGATTATAAACATACCATTTCTCTGCATAAGGACTCAACAATTTTCCTGCCAGCAAAATCTAGCGAAAGACGAAAAGTTCTCTTTCTTTAAGAACGCCAGCATTTGGAGCTAACTGTTAATGTGGTTTCTTCTAAGTCAACAAATCTTTCATTTGACTGGATATTTACGGCCCAGCTGAGTCCGTCCGAAATCTATGGAGATAGATACAGTTAAGATTATCTGATCATATATTTTTTACTAAGAGCGTATTATTTAATATTAAATCATGCAAAGGCCTAGATATCTAAGCAATTCTATGTCTTCCGTGTCAATTTTCATTCAATACATTTCTTTGGAAAATTAACATCAAATATATTTATTAGGACTGAACTTAATTTAGCTTGGTGTCCGACTGGTTGTGAGACTTACGATCGTTTATGAAACGTATAGAGTACACACTGGTACAATTCTAAACCCAACACGCGGAATGCCATTACTGTCAGACGAAATATTTATTCTTAGTATTTTTGTACCAGCGTTATTTGCTGAATGAATTTTAATTAAACTAGACAAACTAGATATAGTGTATTATATTCTGTAGGAAAAGCTGTAGTAAACCCACTGCAGTGTACGTGCTTTTTGAAATAATTATCTTGAATCTAGATTTACATGAGACCGTAAAATACATTAAAATATATCTTACAGTATAAGTACTAGATATATCGTAGTATAATCTTTAAGCTTCTAGTGTATTACAATGCTAAGGAATATGTGTATATAGTTGTATGTATGCCATGAAATTAATGAATGATGATAAATGCTATTTTTGTGATAATTTTACCACAGACATACCCGTAAAGTTACTGAACGGAGACAATTATTCATTATATATATCTTTTACCCTTAAATGCTACGCCGTCGAAAATATAGAGTATTTATATTAAATGTGAAAGTGTTATACCTTTGGACATGGTTGCACTAATACAGAAGTATGCTGCTAATTTCTGTGCGTTGATATTTATCGTACTCTTCATACTGCATGGAATTTTTGGTAAGACATGCAATATGATATATTACAAAAATGTACATGACAAAATCCTAAAATTCGTGCTAAAATCAGAGTACATAATTATGCCAACATGTACGTCTGTTATAGAAACAAACCTGGAATGATTTTAAAGTTTGAATTAGTTGGAAGATTGAAGCAAAATGTAGTCATAATTTTATGTTTGTATTACTATTCAAATAAATATAATATTCTGTAACTGCACATATTTTATTTTTTATTTATTTCTTTGTACTAAGACTTTGTACTAAGCTCACTGTTTTCTCGTTTGGGGCAAACCCATTACTTTATCTGGGGACCAAATGCAGCTCTTCATGGAATTACACGTCTCAACACGTGTATCGTTGAAAGTTCCATGTTCACCGCCGTTTGAATACATCTGCGGATGTCTGTAAATTGCTTTTTGTACTTTTAGTATGTGTAAATGTTGAATTCTGCTCAACCCGGGACTAGAGGGCGTGGTCGGTAGCATGCATTTCCACTACCGTCCATGAACAGGCTCAATCAAACCGGGCCTGCAATATTTTCGTTTTGTCGTGTTGAGCGACCTGTGAAGTTTCCATATTTTTCTATTTCATTAAATCTAATAAGGAGAAAAATGCTTAATAATAAGTTTAAAATTTACAGCGACATGCACTAATTGCAAACATGAACCTAATCTTGCAAAGAAACCTAGAGCACGGTAAATAAACCTGAAGTAGACGACAGCAATTTGATACAAGGATGGTATAATGTTGCAAGTAGAGATGACCTATATCTAATGCCAGACAGTAACACAAATCCAGACCCTAAGTATTGCGGAACACAGAATCCAGTGTACTGTCACGGCCTGTATTCTTTCTTACCATTGCTTATGAACACTTTTTGACCTTTGTTTTAGACATATTTGATATACAACTTCAGTTGTAATGCAACTGCAAAAAAGCATTGGAAAAGTCACTGAAAAAAAAACTGATTAAAAACATTTAATTGCTGTAGTATTATTCCTTTAAGTCATACATTTATTTAATGTCCATGTGTTGTGTGTGTATTTTCTACTGAAATCCCCTTAAGAATTTTCCAAAATGAATACATTAATTACGTCTAAAAATACAAATGGTATCAAATAGCATTTATATAAAAAATCAACTGATCATGTTCACAGTGATTTTAAGAACTGTCCTAGCCAGCCAGATTTTACCGATACAAAGGGAAACATATTTACAATTACATTAAAACATCAGCCTTAGTCCCAAAGAAGTTCGAATATGCTGACAATTTTGGTGTTGAAATGCAGGATATGCGGATTAAGGACAAAAACGCCAGGATGGCTCTCCAGCTTTATGAAGCTAAATTATAGACATATTAATAAGAACTCCTTAAGCTTCAAGTATGTCGAGGACAACCATTTTTATTACGGCAAGTGTGAATCTTTCCATTAACAAGCTTGCGATTGTTATGGACGGGGAAAAGTTGCAGACTGATTGTGATATTTGGGATATATAGACAACGGTGGTAATCAATGTACTTAAGCTACTAGATTATACATAATTAATTTTATATGTATCACTCTCGACACCTCATTCTTGATGGAATCCATCGCCACGAGGGAAAGAGAAAAGAGGCCAGTTTCCCTTTTTAATGCTGAGCGCCAAGCAAGGGAGCTACTTGTACCATTTTCACGTCTTTAGTATGAAGCGGCCGGGGATCGAACCAGCGACCTCGAAGCGGACGCTGTACAACTAGGCTATCTGAGCGTTGGGAGCCTGCTACAATGTGTTCAGCAATAAGTGGTAGCAGCAATACATTGTCAATTATACTGAACTTACCGCGTGCCAAGTACCACGATTACTTTATAAGAGAGTCGGTTGCAATAAGAACCACACATATTTGGGTGGTTGGCACACGAACATTTCTTCGAGTATCTGAAACATTCGGTTAAACACATAAATGTATCATAAGAAAAGACAGTTTTACTCCTAGACAACATAGACTACCAGGAGTTTCATCTCCACATTCATTTTTTAAACATAAAATGGAGATTAGTATTATTATTCCCACCACATTGTTCGCATGAAAGGAAGCCTCTAGAACACGAAAACCAAAGAGCATGTACAACTTGCCAGGTATCGTTAAAGACAGTTGCCCAAAAGCGTCCAAATCTGTCGGTTTAGAACACGGATTCAAGGTTTATGGAGTGTGATGCTTTCAAAGAAGATGTGTTTGCTCCAAGGGGGACCTTATCCTTCTAAGCCTTACCCGTATTTGCATTTATCTGTTAGGAAAATGAAGACATGAAATCATAACATACTGGTCAGACTTACTTGCTCCATAAATATTCATGTAGAAACTTCAAATGGGTCAAATATAACTCATAATTTTAAATAAGAGACTTAAATCGTCCGAAATATGATGTGAGCAGGTGCGAGGAGATATCTACCCTAATACCGGTTTCAATACACAGCAAACTGTCGATGACACTAAACACAAAGTATACCTTAAAAATGTCAGCGAGGCAATTTTATGCTTTAATGTCAACATAAAATCATTATCAGAAATGCAATCATTACAAATACATTGTACATGTACCAGAAAAAAACAACAACAGATTTCATTTGGGATTTCCTGACAGAAATATGCAGAATAAGTTTGGACGTGACGGGACAGTGACAGTCAAAAGTTATCACGATTTAAGTGATGAATGAGACAAAATGAATTTAAATGCATATTCACACTTCGGAATAATTATTTTTTCATTTATTTGTTTTATACCAAATCAATAGTAAAATTGTGAACGATGTATTTTTTGTTGTCTGTGTTATACAATTTCATTCACTTTCATGTAATTTTGTATATAAATGTTAGCTACATGTCAATTTCTTTCTATCGTTTTAGCATTTTGCAAATGTGTAGAAAAAATGATTTCAATTATTTCACTATTTGTCGCACCTGTGTTTACATGTATGTTTCAGATAAATCAATCCATCTATTTAATATGTAAATTTACCCAGGTTTAATTTGCAACGTAAAACGAAAATAATAATAATAAACAACAACAACAAACAAACAGTTAGCATTGAATATTCGATAAACTGACTAAATAACAAGATGTATGCCAAATCAATTTTATTACGCTATTTGTTAACAACTAGTTTAAGTCAGTTATTCAGTGTTAAATTAGTCTTGAAGATAAATGTTATTCAAGCGGATAGGAATTACACAATTATTTTGACAATACGGGCACAATCTTTTAATGAATTGTGGGATGTAACCATCGGTTTATAACGTGTAACTATAAATCTTATAAAAGGATATATTTCGAATATTTGTAAGTAGTTATTCTTTTCAAACAAATATAATTCAAGTACATGTATCCCCACTTACTTCTTTCAAAATATTAGAATAACACACAGTTTTGAATGCAATTGGACATCCATCAGTCTGGTTTTCATATTATATCAATTTTATGGAAGTCTTTATGGCGAATACATTTAAAATGATTGATCATAAAAGCTTAAGCGTAAGTTAACAGACACCGAACCAGACTATATATACACATGACTCTGCATATTTACGGGGTTTTAAAGCCACATCGGTTTAGTTTCATTCACACTGCATTTTCCTGCCATGTACTTCCGATAATATCAGACTTAAACAGGGACTCATGAAACCACCGATTGTTCGTAAGTCAGCAGAATGCCTTCCGAAAATAAAATAATCATACATGCCTTGTGGAGATTTACATAAACAGCGGTTTGGGGAAGGTTTCGAAATCGGCAATCTTCGCAACCTAATCATGAAGACCCATTCCCTTTATCTATAACATAAAGTCTAATCATTTTATTGCATGTTGTGTCCTCTATCAAATTTTGGTAGAGGACCAAAAACAAATTATGTTAGGCTGCTGATAGGATGTGCAACTAATATTTTTGTAAACATTTATTAACATTAGTCAATTTAAGTGGAAATATGTTGCTTTTGTAGAGGTAAAAGTTTTGCTTTGATAATTGGCAACGTATTTGAATGACAATTTTTGGTTTGCATTATGGCGTACTTTCATTTCATATTTCATGTATTTGTGTCATTTATCACTGATGTTTGTTCATTTATTATTTACGATCCTGACATTCATTTACGTCAAGTGAATTTTTCAAACAAAACAGTTGATGTAAATTAAATTGATTTTTTGTCTTTTGTTGAAGTTTATTTAAAGCCCCTATTTAAGAGGCTTCCTTATTCCTAATAGGCCATTGTTGGTTTTAGATACCCCACGATACGAGTTATCTGTCTCAGGGAAGTGTCTACGTTTCTAGTACCTCGGGCAATGAAATGGGCCTAATCGCTAAGGTCTTAGATAGCTATTAAACTATTTAGTATGTACTTTGTACATCTGGTGAGACCTATATATCTCATGTATAAATATTTTCTCTGGCCACCTCGCATAAATGATTCGTGTACCAGTGATTCGTAAATAATTTGAATTATAAGTTAGACAATTTCAGGTGTCAGGCAAATCACTCAACATTTCCTATGTGCTTTATTAAAGGTGTATCCTTTACATACTATAATTGTGCCTGCATGTAGCCTATCGTGGGCCTGTCTTTCACTTATGCATTATTATATTTTGTTTATAGAAGGCCGAATTCTATCATTTACAACAAGATTGCAGTTATTAATCTAGTTTCTAGGAATTTTCAAATTGTCCATCTTTGGCCCGCCTTTCTATCATATATTTCCTATATGCTTTATTAAAGATGTCCAACTTACATTGTAACACTGTGTTAATAATACGGACCTGTATCTTGTCTGGCATGGGTATATCCTTGATTTAGGCCTGGTCATATTTTGTTTACTGAAGGCCGAATTCTGTCATTTACAAGAAGATTGCAGTTATCGTTTTACGGCCGCTTATACTCATAAGACTGTCCTGGATTGTTCCTTTCGCTTAGCGCAAAATCAAAGACAGGCCCATCTAGCTGTTTCCATGCCCTTTTGAACGAGACTTTTCACATTAAAATGCACGTTTGCAGTCGTAAGCCAGTGTCACATTTAACGTAGCGTGTTTTTGGCCCGGGTAGGAGTTTCTTAGAATAAAAGAGATACGCATTTATATTCAGTGGGGCTTTAAAAACATTTATATATTTGATGAGTATCTAAAATAAGATATTGGTGAGTAAAATAAAAGAATGCTTATATCGATTATCTTTCTTGATTTGATTTAAGAAAGTTTCAATGAATTTTCGAACTTTCCATCTTTAGCCCACCATAACTTTCAATCATACATTTCCTAGCTGTCCTCCTTACATCCTAAAATTGTGTTAATACACCAGCCTGTATGTAGTCTGTCTTGTTCTTCATTTAGGCCTTATCATATTTTATTCATTGAATTTCTTAACTGGGAAACAAACACATCAATGGGAACATTTAATGAATATATGTAAGTATTTCATAAGTAAGATACCATCAACTGCATCCACATGCTTATTTATCAAACTCATTAAGACATACATTTTGTTAATTTATACGGAGAAAATGCAAATCAAAGGTATACTGCTTGAACAGATGTATAAGATTTAATACAGATTTTGTTTGTAATGAAATGTGTTTATCGTTACCACAATGACACACAAACATAAAATAGTTGCAATATCACAATGTACTGAAAAGGGATAACATGTTAATCTAACTGAAGAAAAATTAATTGTGAATTCAAACTATTTTGCACGGGATATTTAAATCATGTTTAAGTTAATATATGCATACGCTGATTTTTTCACGATGTAGTTATTAATAGTTATCATGCGAAATCACATAATACTACATGAGAATAATATTTTGTCAACTATTGATCGGTAGTCTATTTTATTTGATCAAATACAAATCATTTACACCGTGTTATATCAAATAAATACAAATGCTTATCAACAATTATTGAATACTGTAATCTGTATAAGGTGAACAGTTGAACCTTTAAAATATTAAATTAACAAAGTCTTCATGCAAGATGTATACAAAGTAACGTTGTGATAGTCATCGGTTTTAAAATTATTTACAGTCATCTTCGCAGCTTTATATTTCTTACAATAGCTTATACAAAGGTTATTGTTTACGGTTTATGAAAGACGAAATAATTTTTATCAATTGAAGACGTATCATATAACATTAAGCACTCCTTTAGGACCAGTTAAATTTAGAATGCAAATCATTTAAAGGGAATACCGGTAGCTTTCATGCGCATCTTTCTGCGCAGCCGAGTTTATATATGAAAAATTTGTTGAAACATATGACAGACAATATTAAATATGAGGAATATTGAATAAATTCATATTTTTTTAAATAAGTTTTATCAGTAAGTAAATGTTGATACTTGTTTGTGTTGTATTTACATGAATTATGCCTGACATGTATCTTGCCATTTTTATGGCTGTATTTTGACAGTGCAATTTAGTACAAAGACAGTGTTGTTTTTATAATTTATATAATGATAGACAAATAACTTTATATTGATAAGACAATATCCCCCTTCATATTATTTAGTATTCAATTATAGAAAGAATTAAGAACTTTTAAAACTGTTCTTTTAAATTCTACCAGATATACATGTAATCAGTTTGGTCAGGTTCGCGCATTTTTTGTCCGAACAGGTGTTGCATTCAAGCGGTCTTAACATAACATTTAGCCTGGTGACCCATACTTTTTTTTATTTTTACAATACAATTGTTTATTCACAATGAAAACATGAAAAAAAATTTAGAAACATTTTTTTTTCAAAATTTAAAAGAATGTACTTTACTATGAATATTTGCTATTGAAAAAAGTTCACAAAAGTGAGTATGAAACCAGGGGCCGTATTCATAAAGCATCTTAAGTATAAGTTTTGACTTAAGTTTAAGATTTTACTTTAGTTTGTGGTGATTTCAACTTAAGTCTAAGTAAAAACTTATTATATTAAGTTCTAGTCATAAAACAGCTAAAATTTAAGATACGTAAGAAATGACTTAAGTCAGAAAATAAAATAGCGTGGTGAGTACGATTAAAGAGTTGTTTTCAGATAAAAGCACTTTAAACATAATTTTGCATGTTATATCTGTCTGAAATTAATGTTGTTTTTTAATATGCGGACAGACCGACAGACTGACAGACCGACAGACAGACGGTTCAAAAACTATATGCCTCCCTTCGGGGGCATAAAAATGTTCAGTTTATATGAAGGAATAAGTATCAACTGCAATCACTTAAATAGGTGATACATTCAAAATCATTATATAAATCAGCTAAATAAATGATCAGCTTAGTTGATTTAATCACTTACACAAGTGATTTGTCCAAATCTGGTAAATGGGCCAAGTTGAGAATATTTCAATATCCTCAAGTAACTTCTTATATATAGCATACAACGGTTATTCATTATAAGTATGTGTATCCTTATTAAAAGTGCTTAGTTAATATGTAAGAATAAGTATGAACTGTAATCACTTAAACAGATGATTTACGGTATTCGTTATCATCAAAATTAAATCAGCTAAATAGATGATCAACTTAGTTGACTTAATCAGTTAAATGAGTGATATAATGAGTGGGTGGCAATATGCAGATAAGCTTTATATGAAATCTATATTTTTTTGAAAAAAAAAAAAAAAACAGCAGTTATCATGGTTTTGGTTATCTGTCTAACCTTTTTTTTTCTTGCCGAATACAAAATGCAAGAAAGAATTCTTACAACCTCTGCATTTGCACATAATGAATCATTGTAGAGCAACATAACTTGCAGCATAACTAGTCACATATTTCATCAAGCTTAAATTACTAGTCAACTATTGCATCAAACTTATATAATTTACTTTATACATTTAACTGAAACACATTTCAGTTCCATTCACATTTAATTTTTAGATGGCTGATTCTTTTTTTTTACTAACCAGTACCTACCAGCTATTACTTGCATTTTCTGCTTAAGGTTTGAGAAAATCCTCTTTGGTTTCACCCCGACTGGGGCTTAAACTAATTATCAGGAGGCGATGTCCACTCAACAAGGATTACAGATTATCACAAACAAGTTGCAGATGAACTCGAAACCTCAGCTTAAAATGAAATCTTTCACAAATTGTATACATAGATTATAAATTCGATCACTTTAATCTTTTGATATTTTCAAATTATTCAAAGTCATCCGTATTCCATATTGGCTGAAAATCACAAATCAACTTCATTTGAGCATGCAATACTGGTATAGCACATAATTTGTTATGCAGCAGTTTTAAGTTAAATTGAAATGTCAACAGATTTAATTCATATACTGAAAATCTTTCAATTCATGATTTGTCTGTCTATTTACTGAATGCCCTGAAAATAAATTGTCTATTATGTTCCACCACCATACTAGCTCTAATACTGATCAAAGAGCTATAAAATTATTTTATTTTTATTATCTCTTTGTACTGAATAACTGATTGCATATTCGATAATGAAAACTTAATATTACACAAAATTTCTAATAAGTTTCAATGAGCAACAGAAGCTGAAGCCAACATCTCTATTGTAACAGTCTCAGGAAAATTGTGCAGCCTCGACCAGGATTCGAACCGCGGACCTTCGGCTTACCATGCCAATGCTC
Organism: Mercenaria mercenaria; assembly: GCF_021730395.1. Lineage (NCBI taxonomy): Eukaryota > Metazoa > Mollusca > Bivalvia > Venerida > Veneridae > Mercenaria > Mercenaria mercenaria. The sequence goes on from NC_069378.1 coordinate 46,820,398, forward strand.
TACCAATTGAGCTACCGAGGCCACTCGATACGAGAACCGCTACACACCTCCCCTCTTATTGCCAGACATTGGCACCCCAGCCAAACTGCTTCGCCCTGCATGCAAGGGTGAGCATCCTGGACGAGCCCCCAAATGTTTACAACAGTCTCAGGAAAAATGTGCAGCCACGACCGGGATTCGAACCTCGGACCTTCGGCTTACCGTGCCAACGCTCTACCAATTGAGCTAACGAGGCCACCCGATACGAGAACCGCTACACAATATTGAACTATATCACAATTTCATATTTAAAAAAAAATAATAATCAGGTAACTTAAGTTATGGGCAAAGTTCGATCACCCGAACCCTTCAACGTGGATAACAGCAAGCTATCTGTAGTCATCTCCCTTTAAATTTTTTTATTTTAAACTAAATCACTCACATGCGTCATCGAGATCAATTCTGATGATAAAATCACTCGAACAAGTATTTTTTTCAAACTGACCCTAAGATTTTCAAGCCACTGCGCGTAAGGGTTTTTACCCCGCGCGCAGTGAATTTTCTTTCCATTTTTGCAAAGTTAAAACATTGAACTCACTGGGAAAACCTCTACCAGTTGGCTTAAAACTTCAGAAGCATTTGAAAAATGTCAATGAAAATCGCTAAAAATACCGAAAAATACTCACTTTTTGCTATGTTTTCCTTCGATTTCTCCAAAGTGCCACTTCTCTCCGCCATGTTTCTACTCTCGTTAATTCTCACGATACTTTGATGACGCAAAATAGCGCGGAATTCAAAAATAGTCACGTTTGAAGAGCGAATTTGGGATGACTTGAGATTTAGTTATCAGCCGCAAATAATCACTTGGTTAAGTGATTTTTGTGATCACTTGTTTAAGTAACTCCCCTGACTGATAATTGTAATGATATTGTATTACAAATAACACTATGATATGAAATAAGTATAATTATAATAAAAAAAAAGCCTTATTGTGCTGTCTTTATGCATACTTTGGTTGGATTTTATAAAAGAAACCAACAAAATCATGAAAATGTTGAAAAATTTCAGCAACAATGGGTGTTTTCATTTGTTTTTATTTGTTTATTGTTTTCAAATATGCCTTACATATATGTGGATTTGAAATAAATCTATGAAAAAAAAAACTATAGAAATTCTCTTTAAGCTTGAGAGTCGGGCTTAAAATGTATTACACTTTTAAAATGATTTCATTCTATTCTACTATTATTTTCGTTATACTGGCTTTCTTTTTGTGTTAAAATACAATGAAAAAGTATCTGTTATCATGAAATTGAGGCGATATATGTCAGCGGTCCAGTACGTCCGAGGCGTTATTACAAGGCAGACGATTAGACGTCCAGTCAGGTTAGACATTGTCCCATCCGATGTAAAATAATCATAAGGTTGTTAATCAAATCTGAGTCAGATCTTTTGTAGATATAACAGAAAATGTCATTTCATTCATCCTGTATTTGGAGTGCATTTCCCTTCTACTATTATTCAGTCTGATACAAAATAAATATTTGTTAAGTTAACGTACATAAACACGTATAAGAATGAGTATACAAACATGTTTATTTTGCCACAAAACGTTGTAAACTTCTCAAGTTCTCTTTCCAGTTGGACATGTGCATATTCAAATTTTAAATTATGCTGTGCCCTTAAGCTATGAAGCATGTAAGAAAAATCTAGCGTAATGTTAAAGAATGCTATGTCAAAACGTCTACAGTTTATATCATGCAGTTTTGTTATTTTCTGCTGCAGTACCTGTAACTGATGTAATCGAGTTGACACTTTGAAGATTGGCATATTATATGTATTTTACTACTAAGTACTAGTAGCATTATTATAACTTTATTATACAACCTAATGTTTTAGTTACACATAATGCATGATTATGTTTTATTTTGCTTAACGTTTCCATATTTTATATTGCATTTTATTACATACATGTTGCAGCTTCAAGGCACTCTGCTAGTAAATAATATAGCTAAAAAATCAATTGTTTCAAAATAATCCTTATCATTCAATACGGTATTCGATTTGTACAAGTGATCATCTGTTGTTGCCAATGAAAGACAACCTTGTAAATGTCGTATGACAATAACAAAGATGACGTCACAATCTGTTCTCGGTACCAACTTGTTACTTATCGGTAAGACCTTCTTTAAAGCTGTAGATTTAGTCACTAAGATGAACATTTCGTTCCGCTTGACTGCATTTTTACGGCCTAGCTTAATCCGTCCGAAAACTATGGAAATAAGTAGTGTTAAGGTTATTTGATCGTATATCTTTTACTAAGAAGATATTTTTAACTTAAATCATGCAAAGGCCTACATTATATATATCATAGCAATTATATGGCTTCTCTGTCAAGTTTTCATTCCATATCATTTTTGCAAGTTAACATAAAATATATTCATTTGGACTGAACTCAAATAAGCCTGGTTCCAGACTGATTGTGAGACTAACTCTCATTTATGAAACGTAAAGAGTAAACATATGTTACCAGACTAAATTCTGTTAAACGCACACGCGGAATGTCATTATTTTCTGTTAGGTGAAATATTTAATCTTAATATTTTTGTTCCAGCGTTACTTGCTAATCTGAATGATGATCATGCTTAAAGACAAAATAGCTTTGTAGTGTATTACATATTTTGTAGGAATAGCTGTAGTAAACACACTGAAGTATCAGGCTTTTTAAAATAGTTGTCTTGAATCTCGACTTTTGGTGTTGAAATGCCGAACATATGGGTAAAGGATAAAACGCCCGATCGGTTCTCTGGCTTTATGAAGCTAAATTAAGGACATTTAGCGTATGTCGTTGTCAACCAGTTTTAATACGGCAAATATTAATATTTTCTTCAACAAGCTAACGACTGTCATGGACGGGGAAAAGTTTCAGACTGGTTGTGTTATTTGAACTATAGATGAAACAGTGGTGTTAATAAATGTACTAAACAAAATAATTATAGATGAAGCCATAAATGGCGTCAAACAAATCGGTTCTGCCTCATCCGCTGAGCGTTGGCAGCTTGTTACAACGTGTTCAGCTATAAGTGGTAGCAACAATGTCAACAGCGTCAACAATGCTTACCTTACCGCGTGGCAAGACCCACGAATACTTTCTAAGAGAAGCAGCAGTCTGTTGCATAGGAATCACGCATATTTCGGTGGTAGACACACGAAAATTTCTTCGAGTGTGTGTCAAACAAATCGGTTCTGCCTCATCCGCTGAGCGTTGGCAGCTTATTACAAAGTGTTCAGCTATAAGTGGTAGCAACAATTTCAACAGCGTCAACAATGCTTACCTTACCGCGTGGCAAGACCCATGGATACTTTCTAAGAGAAGCAGCAGTCTGTTGCATAGGAATCACACATATTTGGATGGTAGACACATGAAAATTTCTTCGAGTGTGTGAAGCATTTCGTTTATACATAAATGTATCATAGGAAAAGACAGTGTTACTCCTAGGCACCATAGACTACCAAAACTGTCGTATCAACATTCATATTCTAAACTGTTAATAAAAATGGAGTTTTCATGTTGTTATTTTTATTATTCCCACCTCATTGTTCGCGTAAAATGAAGGTTCTAGATCAATCTCTGTTTTGGCAAGTCAGCAATTTGGAAGTGTCAAAACTGGATGAAGACGTGAACACGAAAATCAAAGATCATTTACAGCTTGCCAGATATCGTAAACTAATGTGGACCAAAAGCGCCCAACCCTGTCGGAATAGAACACGGATTCAAGGTTTTTGGTGTGTGCACCTCCAAAAGGGATGTTTACCAAGACGATGTGTTTGCGACAAAATGACCTTACCGATCTCTATTACAGGTATCAAATTTCAGCTGAAATACTCAATATGAGACTACCGCACCAAAGACCGCGGGGAACTTAATGTAAATGATATTAACGACGAACCAATTGTAACTGAAACGCCAGTTATATTCAGTCGTTGAAACTAACGATGCCATTTTCTTTCATCGATGCATAAGACACAATGAATGTCAAGAGATACAAAAGTTTTGTTAAGCTCTTTGAAATTATGCTATAATTCAAATCATCTTAACTTTTTAAATACCTATTGTTTTTTTTTTTACTCACAAAATAAAATGATTTTTTTAAAGTTTTGCACATTTCTGTTCTCGTTTTCACTTCCCCCAATATGTTTTCGCTTTCGGCAAACATATATCTTGATATGATATAAAGATGAAGTTACTTGTATTGTACAGTACTATTGTTTCTACACCTAATTTCGTACTGTATTTTATACTCTATGTAATATCACATTTCGAAGTAATATTCACATGACCATTCGTACTGTTCAACATTTCGTATTACATTTCAACCATCCTACATTTTATACTACCCAACATTTCATACTACATTTTAGCACGACCCCTTCGTACTATTCTACAATTTGTGTGACATTTCGTTATTCCTACATATCGCACTGCCCTACATTGCGTACAAAACTTCATTTCATACTACCAACTTTTTTTTTTCATTCCTACATGCATTTTGCACTACCCTACATATCGTCAAACTACTATATTCAAACTACTCTTCATACTGCCCCAGGCCGGTTCTTTTTATGTAATTAACAAAATATTTCGACTTTAATACTTTTGACGATTTTTATTTTCTTTATGAATTTGTCCCTGTATGACTTGTGGATAAACCAAATTTCTTTTAAATTTCGCTAAATAAATCAAGGCAGATAGTAGGGGATTAAATTGGGGGAAGGGGGGTGGATGCATGGACTGACAGAGGGGATGGGGTCACAGAACTTCGAGCATCTATGGTTCAACATGAAGCATGGACGTTTTGTTAAGTATTTATCCGTTTTCATTTCGTACTTTTTAAAGAAACTGTGGCCTTTGTCAGTCAGGAATTATCCGCAAATTCAAATCTACCCCATAATCCTTACAGTTTCTAAGCTATAAAAACATTTCCAAGCTTTGATACTGTTACACATTGTCATAGAGATGCTTATTGAAGTGCTACATTTGACAAGACTGTATTACAGCAATTTCAGGTACATTTAAACGGTTGGAAACATAAAACTATTTCACTTTGAACACGTTTTCGAGTACAATTTAATGAATTCCAGCAACCTTAAGTAATTTGTCGGACAAAATACACAAAGTACACAAATCATGTTACCAATACAAGATACATGGCTATTAAATGTTTTACGCTAACATTGGATACAAACACAAAAACATGAAAAAGATAAGTAGCTACATTGATGTCTTTTCATCTGCTATGTTGGTACGGAGTCAAGGTCGCTGAACAGAGTCAAGATTATCAGGGTACATAGTGTGTTTTTGGTCTTACTTTGCTAAAATTTGAAAATTTGTTTGATGACATAATACTAATTGCGATTATTCTAAAAACAGATTTCATAACTAATGCATTTTTGTCTTCTCTATGGCAATGTCAGTTACGAACTCTGAAGCAGCCAAACGTCACTATGAAGCAGTCATACCATACACAAGTAATCAATTCGTGATTACAAGTGGTTAAGCGTTTCTTGTTGTTTGGATCATTGCCCCTTCAATTCTACGAACAAAAAGATATCTATTCATATCACATTACTGTCATAGTGACGAGATTGGACATTGAACTATGTTGTACCGATCTCTATCAAGGAACCATTTAATTTTCAAAACGTGACCCTATGTTATTGTCTTTTAACGTCTGGACCTCTCCTCACAAATTTTAAAAATCCCGTATCATTTATAAAAAGTTGTTTTCTTAAAGGCATTAACTCTTAAAATTTAAACAGCATAGTGTTGTCTTTTCATGCGATTTGATATTAAAACACAAGATGCTCTCTCCTGTCTTCGTTCAACAAAGTTTTGAGACGATGACAAAGGGAATATGCCTTGCAAAAATTTCAGTGATGCCAAATTTGTATTTCAATGTTATTAACCTGATACGTACATTTCCCGTTAACATTTACCCGATTTAAGAAAAGATAGTTTGAAATATAGGTAAATAGCAAGTAATGTTTAAGCGGGTTCCAACGTTTTACATGTGGTGTAAAGGGTGTTGCATATATCATTCTCTCATGAACAAACTCAAAGAAAACCGACTCTGCTGTTTCTTTCCTAATAACCTTCATATAAATTTGATCATCATATCGATCGTTTAAAAGCGTCAGCAAGAAGTAACAGTAAGTTCCACTGTCTGTAACACATAACAGTACGTTCGAGTGTCTGAAACAAGTAACAATAGGTTCCATTCTTGGAAACAAGTAACAGTAGATTCCAGTGTCTGGAACAAGTTACAGTAGATTCCAGTATCTGTAACGAGAAACAGTATGTTCCAATACCAGGAACAAGTGGCAGTAAGGCCTAGTGTCGGAAATAATATAGTATGTTTCGTTGTCGGCAACGAGTAACCGTTAGACACAACTGTCATTCAGTTAAAGTGAGTTAGAACTAGTGTTGCTATTACCTACATAAAATGATAGTTCCGCTGCCGGAGAAATGTGTTGAAGTTCATGGTTATATTTTAACTACTTCCTCACTTTTTAATAGATTTGAAAGAAATGTCAATGTTTTCAACAGTCTAAGTTTCATTTGTATATTTTCAGTAATATAAAGACAGGTTTCAGTAATGGCAGAGAGGTTCCTCAGCAGTTTTGGAAGCCATTTACAAAGTGGTAAGTATAAACTTGAGTTAACAAAAGAAAAAAAATTCATGTTTTAAGACAATTTTGTTTTCTTATTTTTTTTTGTTTGTTTTGTTTTCTTACTGTTTTTTTGTTACTAACTAAATAGTAAATATTTAAGAGATGTATGATCGCTACTTTTGGAAGTACATATATGTTTTACAAAACATATACTGCGGGATATTCATCACTGTAACTGCGAGTTACAGATTTTTGAGAAGTTGTATGTCATGTATCAGTCAAAATGATTTATGTCTCCACAGTAAATGGTTGAGGCCAAAAGCTTTGCTCTTATACGTCTGTCGCGTCACGTCACGGCCCATGATCTTGCTGAAAGCCTTATTATTCCCAGCCGAATATATTCGCGAAAGGATATAGTAATAGTAGGTGTCGTTCCGTGCTCGTTTGCATGCGTGCGTCCGTCCAACACACTCTTCTGTGCGCAATTCATCCTACATTTCATTTGCTGTTATCAAGTGCCGCAGAACATATTTTCAGGCATTCGCAATTCGGTCATGTTGGCGAAGTTATTGTCCTTTGTTTAATTTGACTTGTTAAAACCTCTGAGCAAAACTCTTCCTACATTTTTCATGAGATTTTCAACAAACTTTCACAGAATTACCGTTATCAAACTTGTGTCGTTGTTTATATTGTAATATGTTCAAAATTTAGTCATTTTTGGCTGAGGTAGTCCCCTTTGTTTTCACAATTTTCCCTAAGACAAAACTTACCATTCGACGAGATATATATCTTTCTGTTATCGCTTCTTGTTCTTTTACATTTTGAGCTATCATCAAACTTTACACAAATGGCTGTAGTGATGAGTTTTCGGGAACCCGCGTTTTCGATTTTAAACAACATCTGTAACATCAGTGTTATGAGCCCTTGACCTACAAAAAATGTAGAAGTATTTTAAACACGCTTGCATGGGAAACTTGTGCTGTGCTAGGGTACCAAACCTCCACACATGTTTTATTTTAATTTGTTGCTCACTCTAGTTGTACATTTTATATGACTTCAGTGACACCGTGGTTATGGCCCATAACGAAAATGTTTAAATTGTGGACACATTTCTGTGAACAGTCATTACCTGACTTAAATTTCGATAACATAAATTTAAATGCTGAGTGCAGTTAGCACTGGTAAATCGCTAAGTCGGCGAAGCTTAGGTTTTTCCGTTTGAAGCCTCGGACGTGTTTGAAATTTGTGCGTTTAAATCTAGGCCACCATGTCATGTAACAGAAAACCTTCCAGATCCCCGATTTTTTTATGAAATAGTCTAGCTGAGATTACCCTTCAAGAGCGTTTTTGTTTATACAACACCTACTAAAAGTTTCCGGTCAAGGTGTCAAAAATAACCAATTTATTTGTTAAAACAAACGCAATTTGCCGCCATTTTGTGTTTGCTATTTTAATTCGTTTGACGTCACAATGGCGCCTCTCTATCCGGGGCGCTCGTTTTGTATTTATACTTGAAATGGATTAGAGATATAAAAAGAAAAAGAAAAAAAATTAGGTCCAGAAAGAAACCTCCAGTATTGTCACTTACGAAACTTAAGAGTTTCAGCAAAACCAGCAACTGCCGCAAGTCTTAGCTGCGCAGTACTTTAGGAGAAGCAGCAAATCCAGTAAGTCCAATAAGCCCAGGTTGCAGAGCAAGTCCATTTGGAAGAGCAAATCCAGTTAGTGCAGCAAGACAAGGTTGCGCAGCAAGTACAGTAAGATGTGTAAATCCAGTAAGCGCAGCAAGTCCAGGTTGCGCAGCAAGCCCAGTAAGAGAAGCAAGTCCAGTTAGAAGAGCAGGTCCAGAAAGAAGAGCAGATGCAGTAGGCGCAGCAAGTCCAGGTTATGCAGCGAGTACAATAGGAAGAGCAAGTCCAGTAAGCGCAGCAAGTCCAGGTTACGTAGCAAGATCAATAAGAAGAGCAAGTGCCGTAAGCACATCAAGTCCAGGCTGCGCAAAAAGTCCAAGTTGTGCAACAAGTCCAGGTTGCGCAGCAAATCCAAGTTGCACAGCAAGTCCAGTAATTGCAGCAAGTCTTAGTTGTGCAGCAATTCCAAGCGGCGTATGAAAAGATGTCATTTAAAGAAATTGTTAGCGAAGAGGCACGACTACGACGGACGACGGAGAAGGAGCGACATAAATAGCTCCCCTTAAGCATGTTGTGCTCAGGTGAGCTAACACCATGTCTGTTTCTGAATTCAGTACTTCACAACATAACGTGCATGCGGCAGCGCTGTTAGGATTAAGCTGTTTTGAATTATTTTTCTAACGGTTAGACTGTTGAGATGATTACATGGTCTGACAGAAATTGTAACACATTCAAATTGCCAACCATGACATTTATGAAAGTACGCTGTAGATCTTTAATGCTGTGGGCCGCATTGACATTTCGTACTGAAAACCTCCCTTGGCGTTTGATATCATGTGTAATGTTTTGCTCTGTATCCAAATGAACTAAGCCAGGTGGAGTTTCTTTCCAGTTCACGAAGTCAGTTAAGATTTTCACTGATTTATCTCCATCATTTGCACTGGCACTGTATGCAGCCTCCAGTTAACTGGTGCGAGATTGTTCTACTCTCTGTGAACAATTCAACATACGTACATTACATAGTTTACAAGAACCTCAGAGCATGAGAAGTTGGGGTTCCTGGTTGCATAACGTTTGGGTGAATACACATAAGAATTACATACAATGTTTAGGTTATTGATTATATAACAACAACGCGGGCGGTGTGATTTTAATATACCTATATATGTATAATGCATATTATGACTCAGAAGGCTTCTGCTCCCATAAATCTGATAAATAGATGCCTGCTTTTATAAAGATCATTCATGTGCGTTCCATTGCAGGGGTTAAAACTAAAATATAATGAATTTTGGTACTGTTACAAAATATTTGTCCAACTTTATTAATTCTTTATCATTAATTTTAAACAGTGCATATCCAAATCAAATCAAATCAAAACATTCTGTATCTACTGTCATAAAATATTTGAGAATTCAGGCGTGCAGAAACACAGGATTGCAACTTCTAATAGAATACGTTGTATTTGATAAAACTCAAGAAAATATATATGTAGTCAGGCGCAACCAAAGCATATGTGCAGTTTCATACAGCATTGTTAAAAGAAAATCAAATTATTTAGAAAATATTAGGGTTGACTTAAATAATCACACGGGCATTGGGATTTTAGACACATATACTTGTATGACACATATAAATTATTATCAATGCATTCTGCATGTACTGGTATAAAGTATTTGGTTAATTAGGCGCGTAGAAAAACAGAGTAACACTTTGAGATGTCATATTTTAAGTAAATATATAACAGATTGTTACACAGGTGCGCAAACCGTTAAATACCATATTTTGAAGAAACTGCGACGTTTCGAGACAAACAGTCATTAACTGCACGGAATCCTTACGTCTCTTTATACTGAGAAAAAAAAGCTATTTTTCGAGAAAAAAAAAACACTTGATCTGGTGGCCGTTATAATCATAATAGCGGTTTAAAAGCTAGGCCTAATATTTATAAATGAAATATCCGTATCATTTTAGCTCACCTGAGCACAAAGTGCTCAAAGGTGAGCTTTTGTGATCGCCCTGTGTCCGTCGTCCGTCGTCGTCCGTCTGTCGTCAACAATTTGACTGTTAACAATCTAGAGGTCTCATTTTTGGCCCAATCTTAATGAAACTTTGTCAGAATGTTACTCTTAATAAAATCTTGGAAGAGTTTGATATTGGGTCATCTGGCGTCAAAAACTAGGTCACTTGATCAAATAAAAGGAAAAGCTTGTTAACACACTAGAGGTCACAATTTTGGCCCAATCTTAATGAATGTTGGTCAAAATGTTACTCTCAATAAAATCTTGGATGAGTTTGATATTGGGTCACCTGGGGTCAAAAACTAGGTCACTAGGTCAAATCAAAGGAAAAGGTAGTTAACGGTCTAGAGGTCACAATTTTGACTCGATCTTATTGAAACTTGGTCAGAGTGTTATCCTCATTAAAATCTTAAAGAGTTTGATATTAGGTCACCTGGGGTCAAAAACTAGGTCACCAGATCATATCAAAGGAAAAGCTTGTTAACACTCTAGAGGTCACATATTTGGCCCAATCTTAATGAAAGTTGGTCAGAATGTTACTCTCAATAAAATCTTGGATAAGTTTGATATTGGGTCATCTGGGATCAAAAACTAGGTCACCAGGTCAAATCAAAGTTTAAGCTTGTTAACACTGTAGAGGCCACATGTATGATTGCATCTTCATGAAACTTGATCAGATTGGTAACCTTGATGATCTCAAGGTCCAGTTTGAATCTGGGCCATGTAGGATAAAAACTAGGTCACCGGGTCAAATCATAGGAAAAGCTAGGTTTCACTATAGAGGCTTCATATATGACCATATCTTTATGAAACTTGATCAGAATGTTAATCTTGATGATCTATAAATCAAGTTTAAATCCGGGTTAGGTAGGGTCAAAAACTAGATCACTAGGTCAAATCAAAGGAAAAGCTTATTAAACACTTTAGAGGCTACATCTTTGACTGTATCTTCATTAGACTTAGTCAGAATGTTAAACTTGATGATCTTTAGGTCAAGTTTGAATCTGGGTAATGTTGGGTCAAAAACTAGGTCACTGGGTCAAATCAGAGAAAAGCTAGTTAACACTTTAGAGGCCACATTTATGATCATATCTTAATGAAACTTGGTCAGATGGGGTCAAAAACTAGGCCACTAGGTCAAATCAAAGGAAAAGCTTGCTTACACTCTAGAGGCCAAATTTTTAATTGTATCTTCATGAAACTTAGTTAGAATGTTAAACTTGATGATCTTTAGGTCAAGGTCGAATCTGGGTCATATGGGTCAAAAATTAGGTCACCTGGTCAAATCTAAGGAAAAGTTAGTTAAAACATTAGAGGCCACACTTATGCCATATCTTAATAAAACTTGGTCAGAATGTTAATCTTGATGATCTTTAGGTTAGTAGGTCAGGTGAGCGATACAGGGCCTTCATGGCTCTCTTGTTATATAGAAATCATTTCTCTGGAATACACTATTTTATTATTCATATACGTAGTATCATCAGGTTGAACAGCAAAATTTATAGAAAATGAAAGTATATACAAAACGCTAGGTTATGACAGTTTCAGGGGCAGATACAGGATTTGGTATTTGAGGGGGCGTAAAATGTTTGTAGTGTAGAATGGATCCATCTGGTGCATTCTGGGTGTTTTTAGGTACTGTATTTGGTATTGAAAAAGGACTGGTTTTGTGACAAAATTAACACAAATAACATGCAAACTATAGTCACATTTTATCAGTTGTAAGACTTATTCTTGGACAAGTATTTTGGAATTTCTTAGCCCGATTTCTGAGGATTTTTGGGGGAGAGTTTATCTAGGACTATTTTACATAAAATTGTAAAGAGCTTTATAGGAGCTCGCGCAAACTGTGTCCGATTTTACATGTGCGAGCATAGCGAGCGAGAAAAAAAACATAACTTTTCACCAAGAACTAAAGACAAATTAACTATGCGATAGAGTAAAACATACTTATCTTATATTTTACACCCAGAACAGAAGACAATATTACGTACTTGAGCTTAGCGGGCGAGAAAGAAATGCATATTTTTCACTCAGAAAAAAAAAAGATAAATTATATATGCGAGCGTAGCGAGCGAGAAAAATGTATATTTTGTACTTATTTTACCCAGAACAGAAGACAAATTACCTATGCTCCGGCGATTTTAGAGGGGGCGCTCGCCGGGTGCGTCCCCCTCTTAATCCGCTAGTGCAGTTTCAATCACTCAATTGGTGTGAATTTTAGGCACAAAGACCTGTGATGTAATACAAATATTTAGATGCGAATAAGCAGTGTAGCAACACAGGATTATATCTTAAAAAACATACGTTAGATAATAATTAAAATATAAAAGTTTGGGTATGGCGGTTATAATCACACGGGCTGCGTGAATTTTAGACATTATATACCAGTATATATTACATGTAACTACTCAGACATCAATCTGACTTAAGTACTTGATCTTCTAAACGAAGATCTGAGAACGACTGATTCACATACGTCTTCTGCACTCCAGGAGAACTACGTTCCAACGTAAGTCAAGTCTCATCGATATCATGTGACATACCTCAACGATGAAGCTACGGTATCGCTTCGAATGACCTTGTTGATTCACTTATTATGTGTAATTAAGCATATATTTTACGTTTTCATAACTGAAAAGATAAGTTTGATGTGTATAAGATATATTAGCTATTTGCAGCATTTTGCAAGATACAACGAACTAGTTACAAATACACTTATGTAAGCTATATAAATGTTGCAAGGCCGCAACGATAACATACATTATGTGACAACATCTCACATACAGTGTTGCAAAGTCTCAGCATCATAATTACCATTTGAACTTGTAGAAAATTACACTTATTAGATAGTACGTACATGCGTACGCCGGTAATCAATACTGTATAGATAATCAGGATCGTAAAGCATTACTTCAAGAACTTTCCACATAAATTAGCTATTTCATAACAAATGTTTTCGACACCATGTGCAAATGTATTGCTCATTTTGTCCGCATATAATGATTATTATTACGCCGTGCAAATGTGTTAGGAACCTGAGACGTCATAACTTGTAACCAAGCGCAAGTGCCCTCAGGACGGATATTTCTGTCGAGTTCGTAAACACATAACTGCTTTTTTTTCTTGCATATCGTATAAAAATTAGCGTTTCATTCTGACAGATCATTTTTGTTGCATGCCGTATTTTACAAATAACAACAGAAATTTAAAAGCAATTAGAAACACTTCATTTGCAGTACTCATTCTTATGGCAGAGCATGCACCCACAGCGCGGGAAATTAACGTCAGTAAGCCGAAGTGACGTCATTACATTCAAGTGAAGCACAATAACAAAGTTCCACTTTAGTTTTATCGTTTAAAGCGTAACGGTATGTTCTTTCCGTAAAATAACGTATTTCAGACCGACAAAAATACTACATGTAAATAGGACGAGGAGAAGGTCTCAAGGTACATGATATTGTCTTAGTTCACATATACAATACCATATTATATAAAAGCAGCACAAGTTGTCATAACCAGCACGAGAGCCATCGCATGGGGTGCCAGATGGGTTTTGCAGGCATTGGTAAAGTCGACGGGAAGGCCAGTGTATGTTTCCTTATTACGTATTTAAAATTATTTCAATTGAGTTTCAGTGGACTGCGATCGTGCAGTATTTTTCCTTATTATATACGTTACTATTAATAGTAACAAAAAGCCGTTTAAAACGGTCATTACGGCTTCTGTTTATGTATCCATAATGGCGCAGTGCGCCTCTGGCGCCATAACCATAACGGCCCCGGGTAACCAGAACGTCAGCGCGTTTTGATGTTGGCGTCATGAAGCAACATTATTTATGGCGATTGAAAGGTCGCTAAATCAGATCGAGTGGCAAATATTGATGGCATTGTTGATAAAAAAGCAAAACAAATAATTCATTTAGGTGTTTGGAAAATATATAAAATGAAAATACCAAAATAAATATGAAGTGAACGTATATGATAAAAAAGTCAATAAACGGTGCCTTCTAGCCGCAGTGGCACACCTAGTTTCATAATGGTCCTCGGCAAGAAATCACAACCCAGTCGTATATTAACTTCGTAGCAATTCTTCATGAAATAATTTTCTTTTCAACCCTACATTATGCTTTGTGTAAGAAAGTACAACTATCAAGGCATTTGATTTTATACAACATGTAGCCTCTTATCCAAATGGTATAGAAACTGAAAAACCACAGTAAATGCTTGAACAAATGAAAAATGCACTTTAAACTTTTCTTACACGATTATAGGTACACGTGTAATAAACAGGTAAATTGATGGAAGAACGGTGTCTTTTAGTGATAATGGCCCTAAAAGAAAATAATAGCCATCGGGCTATTATCACATTGGCAGGGTCATTATTACTCAATGGCACCACTCTCCCATATATTAAATTTTACATATTGCGGACAACGCTTTCATATCAGAGAGTAATGTTTTCTAAACGTTTAAATGGAACGAATCGCGTGATGTCCATGACGTCCACGCGCACGTTGTGGCATCTATTTGACGTTTCAACTTGCGAAAAATATGAATGCGCGTCAGCTTGATTTGTTTATTAGATTTTTGGAGAAATTCTTCTCGTATTTTTCCTGTTTTTCGTACCAGAAAGAAAATTTAGACATAATGTAATTACTTGATAGTAGGTATGTAATAAAAACGTTATCAACTTTGTATGTGGATATAAGCACTCGTTCTTTCGCGGATAAGTCGCGCAATATTACTGCTGCAGAACAAGTGCACTATATCCACATACAAAGTCAATAACCTATAAATATTGACGTTTTAGTTATATTTCGGGTGCGTGTCGTCAATTGTGACGTCAATTTCATGGATGTCGTCATGTTTTTAAGTTCTTTAACTAGGACATGTTCAGTTCCACTTGGGTTAAAGAACAATTTTTTTATCATTGATATAATGAATAATACACACGTAGTAATTATAAAAAGATTTTTAGGTTTGCATCGATAAATAAGCATTCATTCTTCATAAAGTCGCGCAATATTTCTCTACTACCGCTGTAGAACGCGTGCATATACCTAGATAAAATCTAATAACCTACGATTACATGCTTACTTCAGGTTTCTTAGTTGCGTCCTGTGCTTCAAAAGAATCTTTTTACAGACTTAATTAAGGTGTGTGCATGCAATAGTATAAGTCAACTCTGCGCTACCCCGTACATATTGCTAGTAAGATATCTTGGGGAAACCGTCAAATGATAATAAAAGAAACGGATAAAAAATACTAGTACATATGTCATACTTTGAACAAAATCTGATTTTCAGTCACAGACTTGCTGGTTCATTTCACTCGAATATAACTAATGTTTAGTCGCAAGACTTCGATGAGTGTCTGTAACGCTTACCTATGTCGCGTTTAGAGTTAGTAACATCATCGGTAGAAT
Organism: Mercenaria mercenaria; assembly: GCF_021730395.1. Lineage (NCBI taxonomy): Eukaryota > Metazoa > Mollusca > Bivalvia > Venerida > Veneridae > Mercenaria > Mercenaria mercenaria. The sequence continues at coordinate 46,836,125 of NC_069378.1, forward strand.
GAGGAACATGATATGTAATAAATATTGCCTGTTTATGATAAAGCAGTTGCAGTAATATATTTCTAAGATTATAACTGGCATTGTCTTTAATCGATCATTGACTGTCAGTAAGTATTGCTGTTGAAAAATGTAGTAAATTTGTTTTATTCTGGAAAATAGCAAAATGCTTCTTTTTTCTAAATAACAGACAACTGTTTTTAAAATTTAAATGTTTTGATAAATTTGTGCGATTACTTTTAGAATCTGAATACATGTTCAAGTCAAGACATAAGTAAATATAATAAAAGTAATTGCTATATATGAAAATAATATAAGCCGCGTCATATTGAGCGATATGGTAACCAGAAGTCGTTGAGATATGTCACATGATATCGTTGAGACATGACTTACGTTGAAACGTAGTTCTCCCGGAGTGTTCTGTATATTTTGGATTTCCCTTTTGTTCTACCGTTGTGGTGTTAAACGAGAATCTTGCAGTCGAATATTGATATACCGTTATAACAACGGACTTGCGAAGGGTGTGGATTTTCAAATTTAACAAGTGAATGAAGTATTGACATGCAATATAAAGTTCCCCACTCGATGGCACATAATTTTCTTTACCGAAATATTACATAATGACAATAATGTATTAAAAATATTGCACTATATATTCAATATTTTATGACACAACATTTGGATTAAAATCTGCATAAACAAAATTTTACAGTTGTTGATTGCTTATGATATCTATAAATAAGAAAATATGAGAAAAAAATGTAAAAAAATCATCGTATAAATGGAAAGTAATTCTGAAGATAATAAACTACTGGGTTAATATAATATATGAACATTTGTCAAAATGTTTTACAGACTTGGCAGGAAAAGATGACTTTCAAATGTGATCTTAACATTTAAGCTAGGTTTCCGGGTATCACATATTACTCCCACTCTTATTATGGGGTATCATCAATTTTACCAAGTAATATTAAAATCTTTTAATGAATAACATCGTTATGTGCCAGAAAGGAACAAAAAGTATTACTGACCTTCGACCTCCAACTGTGACCTTGACAGAGTTAAGAAAGAGAGTTCTGCGCAAGACATGTTCTCGCATTATGAAAAAACATTTGTGATTAGTTATATTAAAAGCCCTTCAGGTACTGTTGAGTTATAGACCGGAAAGGAAAAAAGGCAAGCTAGCTCTTGACCTACAAGTGTGACATTGACCTTTCAGTTTGAGTCTGGAATTTGCGCATGATACCTCTTCTCATCCTGGGAAATTAATACCAAGTAATATTTAAAAGGTATTTGCAAGGCAGAGTTATGGAAAAACCTATTGACCTTTGATCCCCAAGTGTAACTTTGACCTAAGAGCTTGTGTCCTTGGTGTTGCGCATTACACGTCGTCACATTAAGGAATATTTGTACCAAGTATTATTACCTTCCCTTGATGAATGACAGAGTTATGGACCGGACACGGAATTGCGGATTGGTGAAAAGCGCAACCCTAATATCCCGAAACTGGTTTTAGGGGACTAATAAAATGGATATGAGTTCAGTCGAAAAGCATAAGAAAAGTTCTTTTTACAAAAGTAAAGAGTATGTCTGAGCGACAAGCTTATTTTAAAGTTTATTAGATTGCATGTTAATAAGATATATCGGGTATGCGTACAAAACCACAGATATACATATGTACCAGGAAGATAAAAAATACTGGAATTCATACATTATGTAAATGATTGCAAATTTAATTTTAGATTTCATTTTGATTTTTATACCCCAACAAAACGAAATTGGGGATGGGGGTGGGGAGGTGGGGGGGGGGGGCGTGTATGTAGGAGTGAGCTTGGCGGTCGGTCGGTGACCTTGAACAGTTAATCAGTTTCCGGATGATAACTTGAAAACGCTTGGGCCTAGGATCACATATTTTGGTAAACAAGTGTTACAGTAACATTATAAAATACAGGTCAAGTTCGACTTTGGGATCTGTATCTCAAAGGTCAAGGTCACAGTGACCCGGAACAGTTAAATGGTTTCTAGATAATAACTTGAGAACACTTATGCCTAGGATCATAATTTTTGGTACACAGATGACACAGTTTTTCTTCAGTTAACTCAACCGTTTACGACTTACATTACAAGTCTTAGTAATATCAGGCTTATATCATCTAAGGTTTTGTCGTTATTTTACATTGAAAACACATCTGTCTATGCAGCTTTCAATCTACAATACCAAGCGTTTTACTGCCGAATCAGTTCAGTTGTTAAGCAGGACGACGGAATAAATTTGGAGTGAAGATTAAAATTTTAGATAGCAAAAGTTTACACGCATGGTTTGTGAAATATATTTTGCTCTGGCTCCAAAATGTTAAGAAGTCATAAAAACCATCCATGAAGGAATCAGTCCAAGTGAGAATCCCACGTGATTGTACAAACCTTGATAATATCAGGATACTACGACTTAAGTGCTTGTCCCTCTGTAGAATTGAACACATTTTCAATATTACAAGTCCTAGAAATATCGAGCAACTAAAATTAAAATTGTGCACTACAGTTTGAGAGGCTTCAGTACTGATTCAGTTCATTGGTTAGGACACGATGATGGTATCAATTTGGTGTTAAATTTAATATTTACAAAAAAAGCTAATATACGTCGCCAATGAAAAATATATAGCACTGGTTTTTCAGTCATTTTAAAACTCATCCTTATAGGACTTAACGCAAATGAGAACCTCATACGATATCATAAGCCTTAGTAATATTGGCCTACCTTAATCCACGTGTTTTTTATTGTTGGCATTGAAAATACATCCGTGTATTCTAAGGTCCCGATCTACAATCTGAAGCGTTTTACTGCCCAATCGGTTCAGTTGTAAGAGTCTGATGACGGTATAAATTTGGATCGAAAATTGAAAATTCACATAACAAAAGTTAATATGCATGACCTGCGAAATATATTTGGTGCTAGTTTAAAAGGTTCAAATGTGACAAAAATCATCTATTTCACGGATCAACACAAGTGTAAATCACATGAGATGTTACATCTAAGTTTTTGTCCTTATCTGGCATTGAAAATACTTCTGTGTATTAAGGTTTCTACAATTTGAAACGCTTTACTGCCAAGTAAGATGACGTTATAACTTTTGAGTGAAAATATAAATTTCATATAGCAAAATTTGATATGCATTGCATGTGAAATATATTTGGCGCTGGTTGAAGAGTATCAGCCGTCACAAAAGTCATCCATATACGAATCAATGCAAGTTAAAACCTCACATTTTTCAAGTCATAGTAATATCGGACCACTAAGACCAAAGTGTTTGTCCCTCTCTAACATTGAACACATATATGTTTATTAACCCTATGGTCTTTAATTTAAGGGGCTTTACTGCTGAAAGGGAAAAGTGTTTAGAGGGGATGACGGTAGCAATTTGGAAGATCAAATTGATATTTACAGAGCAAATGTTACTCTACGTTGCATATGACAGATGTATGACATTGTTCGTTTTCAGCTTTAACAAATCTTGTACATACAACGCAGGTAGTAACCGCACACGATATTACATATCTTAGTAATATTGTGCTACATGACTGTCAGGTCTTTGGTTAGTGCAGGATGACAGTATTAATTGGAGTAAAAATCAATATTTACAACGCAGATATACGTTGCATAATCATGAAATAGATATGGTACTCATCCGTATACAACACAATTAATGCATGTAGGATCCGCGCCAAAGTAATACCGTGTATGGCAAGTCAAACGTTGCTAATTTATGTAATCTATTTTGTTATTTTTGTTTGTGTAATTCAATGTCGTGTCAGTCATATTTTAAATTTGGCTAATGTTATTGTATATGTCGTTATATTGTTATGTATCAGAGATGCAGTTACAGTAGGTGAGGCTTATCATAGCATTGGGCAGCTTGCTGATCAATAGTCTGAATACATTACAAAATACATATGTATTAAGCTTTTTATTTACAATTATGGCGAATCTGTTATGTATATGTCATTCCCATTTTAAGCTTTATTTTATTGCTGAATCATTATTTATTGAAGTAGTTTTAAGGCATCATGTAAATATCTTTTATGGTGTTCCAGAATGTTCTGCCACCATACTGATGAATAAAGCGTATAAATTATTTTTTAAAGTCTGGAATGTTATTCTTAAGGAGGTAGGTTACCTTCATATTTGTATGTGCGCATGTCCAACCGGAAGCTAACGTGACGATTTACGACGACGTTTACGACAAACTAAATGTGTTTGTATATTCATTCTTCTGAAAACAAATCATGAACTTGTCTTCGATCTGATGCTTTATGGTTTAATAATGCAGAAATAATGAATAAATTGCCGCAGAAACGCTTCAAAACATGTTGCCTTAAAATGACGTCATTGACGTCATGACGTTACGTGTCAGTTACCGCGCAAAATTAATAGCTTTTATCTTGAAAGTACGTTATTCTGTACATTTTCTTTATTTTACCTATTTTCAAATAACCATTATTTGCTGAAATATTTTTTTATGAGTCTTTTGCTCTGAATAATAATCAATGTTTTGCTTCTTTTATGTAGTTATATTGAAATGTTATGCGGAATGTAAGAAAATGGATGATGGCAACCGATGTTATTTGGAATATAGTTGGGTGAAAGGTTACTTGTTACGGCCATTTTCAAATAAAAAGTCTAGCAGTTTGATTTGTAATTCCTATTTTTCAGGTTCCATTGATAATTTGTTACTTACATACTAAAACTAAGATCTAAAATTGTTTAAATTTCAGTAGAAAATTGTGGTTTCTTAAATTGAATTGATGTTACCATGGAAACGAAGCCCGTGACCTATGTATCTAAATGTAAAATTCAAAAGCGTTGACACTGATCTATTTAGGAAACACAGCTTCGGCTTTTTATTTTCATTTCAACAATATCCATGAGAATAATGGCAGCATGCTGAACGATTTTTCCATGAAAAATGGCAGACGAGGGGTACTGCTGTACGTATTCTAAGCTGTGAAATTTGTTTGAATAAATGCAAATAACATGAAAATGTAACCTACGTTGGAAATAATATGTTTTAAAGCTACAGCAACTAGAAAGATAATCTTATTCAATATTTTTTTAAAGAAATTACGACAAACAGCAAGATATAAGCTATTTTAAACATCTCTGTTGCCATAGTTACTTTAGAATTTAAGAAAAATAGGGTACCATGTAAAGTGCTTGGTATTTTGCTAATAATATTACCCAAATATTTCATGTTGGTCATTAACAGAATGGCACTGAAGCCGTCGAAAACCCATATTTTTTATACATAGTTGTTTAAAAAGGAGAGAAAATGCGTTACCATGGAAACACGAGCCCCGCGGCATATACATTTTAAGCTTATATTAGAAAGATAACGTGCATACCAGTAAAATTATCAGTTATGCAGACTTCTACGGATATCAATGAAAGTAAAATACACTGAAAAGTGTTAAATATCCGTATTTTCCTTCTTCTTTTAATATGAAATACCTTTGGAGGGTCATGTTCTTCAAACCTGGATAAAAATTGAACTTGAAGGGAAAGAGACAAACGAAATTGAGATTGTAGCAGTTAAAACTTCATATTACACGAAATACAAAAACATGCTGCGGTTCAATTAATTTGAATTTACCCTTGTAACAAAGTATCCTACCTCCTTAATGTTACCTAAAATTTCTGGAACATTCCTTAATACATTACATACTACTAAAGAGCTGTTTTGGACTGACCCGGAACCTAAAGATATAGCATTATTGAAAGCTTTCTTGTATTTCTTAATTATTTAAACAAAATATTACCAGATTGGATATTTAACAGTTGAAGGATTTACGTTATAATTTTTTATTTAAAAAGTTAACATTGACGTTAATATGCATGTCAGTGAAATAGATAATTCTATATTGTCCGAAAGGGGCAATAAACACATTTTCAAAATATAAACTTATATTTATATTTCTATAAGTTTAAGTTTATAAGATGTTTTCCGCAAATTTAACGTAAATCGCCTCCGTTCAAGTCAAGTGTAATTCACAAAAAAAAATATTCCACCACACACTTTGTTTTCAAAAATGTGAATAAAACAAAACTTAGATATAACTAGTGAATATTTTCAATGTGCAAACCAACCTTCCACAACACAGATGATTCACTTATTTATCCTATCGATCTGTATATAGATGTGCACACTATGATATCAATATATACACAAACAAGAAAACACAGACAAACTTAAGCACATAAAAAGCTAGGATTCAGAGGGCCATGAAGGCCCTGTATCGCTCACCTGACCTATTGACCTAAAGATCATCAAGATCAACATTCTGACCAAGTTTCATTAAGATATGGTCATAAATGTAGCCTCTAAAGTGTTAACTAGCTTTTCCTCTGATTTGACCCGGTGACCTAGTTTTTGCCTCCACATAACCCAGATTCAAACTTGACCTAAAGATCATCAAGATTAACATTCTGATTAAGTTTCATGAAGATACAGTCATAAATGTGGCCTCTATAGTGTTAACTAGCTTTTCCCTTGATTTGACCTATTGACCTGGTTTTCTAAACCCACTCGACACAGATTTAAACTTGACCTATAGATCATCAAGATTAACATTCTGACCAAGTTTCATTAATATATGATAATAAATGTGGCCACTACAGTGTTAACAAGCTTTTCGTTTGATTTCACCCAGTGACCTAGTTTTTGACCCCAGACAACCCAATATCAATCTCATCCAAGATTTTATTAAGGGTAACATTCTGACCAAGTTCCATTAAGATTGGGCCAAAATTATAACCGCTAGAATGTTAACAAGCTTCTCCTTTGATTTAATCTGCTGACCTAGTTTTTGACTCCACCTAATCCAGATTCAAACTTGACCTATGGATCATCAAGATTAACATTCTGATTAAGTTTCATTAAGATATGGTCATAAATTTGGCCTCTAGAGTGTTAACTAGCTTTTCCTTTGATTTGATCTAGTGACCTAGTTTTTTACCCTACATAACCCAGATTTGAATTGGGCCTTGAGATCATCAAGAGTAATATTCTAACCAACTTTCATTAAGATTGGCCAAAATTGTGACCTCTAGAGTGTTAACAAGCTTTTCTATTGATATGACCTGGTGACCTAGTTTTTGACCCCAGATAACCCAATATCGAACTCATCCAATATTTTATTGAGGGTAACATTCTGACCAAGTTTCATTAAGATTGGCCAAAATTGTGACCTCTAGAGTGTTAACAAGCTTTTCTATTGATATGACCTGGTGACCTAGTTTTTGACCCCAGATAACCCAATATCGAACTCATCCAATATTCTATTGAGGGTAACATTCTGACCAAGTTTCATTAAGATTGGGCCAAAATTGTGACCTCTAGAGTGTTATCAAGCTTTTCCTTTGATTTGACCTGGTGACCTAGTTTTTGACCCCAGAACTCGTCTAAGATTTTATTGAGGTTAACATTCTGACCAAGTTTTATTAAGATTGGGCCAAAATTGTGACCTCTAGAGTGTTAACAGTCAAATTTTTGACGACGGACGACGGACACAGGGCGATCACAAAAGCTGGCCTTTGAGCACTTCGTGCTCAGGTGTGCTAAAAACAAACAACTTTTCCGAAGCAATAAGTCATCGCCTTGGAATAGTTGGAATAGTTTATGGCCAAAACGCACCATTGGGTATTCTAAAGTAATTAGATATACACAGAACAAAAAAAAAAGAAGAGATAATAATCATCCGCAGGACAAGGCATGTTTATCCCTCGGCTAAGTCGGTCGTTAGAACAGTACGTACATTATATTGGTATTTTGAGTCAATAGCCTACATAAGCGAAGTCAATATACCTGCCCCTCTTCAATGTTAGTTCGAGCCTTCTCCGAATTCTTCATGTAGGGAAGTCATCCATATGGCTGACAGAAGGTCTGTGGTTCTACCAAGATGCGCGTGATGAAATAATGTACGGAGGGACACTTATGGTCTTCTTCGCCTTCAAAAGCAGCGAAGTCGCCGTGTAATTGTGTCTGTGTGATATTCAACCCAACAGAAACAATAAATAACCAAATAAATAGATAAGATTTCACCGCTGACACTTACAATGTTTATAGTTTATAAAAATAATTGATTTAATCGAGTAAAGAAAACAAGGTAAAACAGGAAGTACTAAATATTCGATGTAACAATTAAGTAATATGATACCTGGCTACAAATAAAGCACACATCAAATTATGTTCAGTCATTTGTAAAACGCATAACTTTACACAAAATATTATCGAAGTAGATAGGAGTTTAAAAATGGACACTTCAGTTCATGAACTAATATATATAGTTATCATGTATTTATGATAGATTTGGAACCTAAAATCTTAAAGGAGGATATATATTCTAATTTTGTGTGAGTAATTCATTTCAAATATAATATCAAGCATCCGTGATGTTACCTTTCGGTATTAAACCACACCGATTTCTTCTTAGTGCTATCTATTTTACATTTGATCAAAATGCACGACCTAAAACGGACTTTAAAATAACATGCCGCCCCATTAGGAGTAAATTCCATGCCGAGCCATTTAGAAATTATTTTCTGGATTGAAATGATACTGAGAAGGCACGAAGTACTAGCTGCCTTTGATAATTTAAATTACATGGCCGGAAGGTAAAATCTGGCGAATGTCTCATTGTGGTTGACTTATCTTTTTACTAAGTAATATAACCATTTTTAATGACTTATAAAGTTACCGAGCTAGATCGTATTACAGCAAAATTTGACTTTATGTATGAACTTGCATGACCAGGGCCTCTATGGCTGAGTGGTTAAGGTCGCTGACTTCAAATTACTTGCCCGTTATCGATGTGGGTTCGAGCCTTACTCGGGGCGTTGAATTCTTCATGTGAGAATGCCATCCATCTGGCTTAGGAAGGTCGGTGGTTCTACCCAGGTGCCTGCTCGTGTTAAAATAGTACAGAAAGTCGCCATATGACCTATAATTGTGTCGATGCGGCGTTAAACCAAGCAGATATAATGTAAACGGCATGGTATCGCTATGACTAGAGTTTGTGCTAATGTATTCAAAATCGCTTCTCAGTTTAAACGATATGATGCATGTAAGGGGGAATGCCTCTATGACCTTTATCCCGACGTTCTGCGGGTACTAAATAAACAACGCTTATCTGATCTATGATCTTATCACACGATCTTCAGCTCTGTGTGTAATTCTAATTATTAGCACTTGCGCTAAATTATTTGAAACCTGGATGAAACACTCAGTGTTACGCAGGATTAAATTATCACTCTTGTGAGCGTGTGCATAAACGACAACGCTTGTGTTTCTTATCATTCAAGTTGTTAAGTACCGGGAACGTATTTGATTTGAAAATATTTAGCGGACATGAACTTGTGACTTATGAACCACACACGGACTGGCAACCATACTAAAACAATAGGACTTCTCCATAGTTTTTCGAAAAGACATATGATTTACAATCCGCAGGCATTACATTTATAGATGCCTTGCCGTACAGATTTGCTCATTTACAATTTCACCCATGATTTTGTCTGTATGCTTAACCAATATCGCCTTTAAGCTCTGGAGTCCTGGAGCAGGCTTGTGTTTTATGACGGTGTTATCCAAGTTTCATTTATAATTGCATTCGAAATGAAATTACTTTTCATCGAGCTTTACATGTACAAAGTTGGATATATTGCATTTTTTTACATTACGGTGTTTTATCAGGGCCACCATGGTTTTGCGCTGCCGTCCTAAGGGCAAAATCGCGAAAACACGATACATCAACGCGAAAACACGATGTTATGAAATGCGAAAACACGATGCGATAAAGCGAAAGCACGATGCCAAATATATCGCGTTTGTGTGTTTACGCCTTTGCGGTCAATATATTAAAAATGTATTTTCGTAATATTTTTATCGTGTTTTTATTTTTTTTTTCGCCCTATTGAGCGCAAAGGTGAAAACATGGAAACACAATTTGAGATCGAATAATATCGCACTTTTGTCTTCCAGTTGAACATGCGGGCGATTTAGGAAGTAATTTTCAGCCGGATTCTTCGTGTTCTTTTCAAGAGATCTTGAGATATTTTGCTTTGAATTTGAAACATATATAACAGCGTATGCAAACGTTTAAATACTGACGCACATGTATGGACTTAGCAGAACTATGATATATTTAAGTTAGAAAATTGGGAAATTTTAGTTCATTAAATCCGCAAACCGGATCCTGTTTGCCTTCTGTCTACTAGTAGGAATATCACCTGATTAAGTTCAAACATCAACTATTCTCCTCCTGCATTTGACTGGACTTAATAACATCAACTATTCTCCTCCTGCATTTGACTGGACTTAATTCCAGGATATGGGATCACGTGATGAAAATGCACATATACAGATACAAAACATACACAGAGGCAAACGTCGAGCAAACGTCGAATTTGTGTTGCTTTGCGCTTTTCATTTCTTTCAGACATGTCCCAGTCTGGAGGTATTTCATGCTGTTACAGACGATATATCTATGTTTGGCTAAAACTTTCTACTTCGTTCAAACACTTCAAAAATGAACATTATAATCATCGCCCTACATTATTTGAGGTGTTTGCACGCTGGACTTTTAAGCTAAAAGCAATATACCTAAAAACAGCATAAAACAGCTCCAAACTTCGATTAAATCTGAAAGAACGAACGCCACGCATAAATAAACAAGAGAACCAATTGTTCATGCGGTCACCAGAGTAAATGAAGCTTTATGCAGAATACACGATTTTCTAATATAGGGCTAAGCACTAAGTAATTCCTGGGTTGGGGCCACTTTGACCTTTGCGCCATGATTTGAATATCGTTCGTAACTGTCTAGGAGACAATGATGCACAATCAGGAGACCTATAACACGAGTTTTTAGCTACGAGTTTTTCGGTATCATTACATCTGTATACATGTATGGTATCCAAATTCTGTAATTACATAATCACATTATTTGCAAATCAAGGGTTGAGTGGTACAATGTACAAAATGATATGTATCAGAAGAAGGTATGTACATTACAACTAAGGTTCGACAATAAGTGATACAATAGAGCTTACAATATACAGTCAAACCTGAGTTAAAGACCATCTCAGAACAGAGACCACCTGGCTCTAAAGACCACTTGTATTTTTTATTATAAACATTTACTCTATATTTTAACCTGTGATAACTGACTACTTCCAAGTAAAGACCATATTTTTGCCCTCCCAATGGAGGTCTTTATAGACAGGTTTAACTGTAGGTTGAAAACAATAAAGCCCTAATTCATGCTATGTACGACAAATCGGCAATCACTCTGTATATCAGATCGTATCTTAAGGATGCCCGTAAAGTTCTAACACACATCGAAACATCGTGTTTTCGTCGTTTCGACTTTGCATTGGAAAGGGCGTAAACACGAAAACAAGACGTAAGATCACAAAAACAAGATGCGAAAAATATCGCGCTTTCGTGCTATTAATAGTGTGTTTTCGTGTTTTCGTCCCACTGACCGTGAAGACAAAAACACGAAAACATGATAGGAGTTCAAGGACAAAAACACGATCATTGGCGCGAAAACGCCATATTCTTGGCATCGTGCTTTCGCTTTATCGCATCGTGTTTTTGCTTTATCGCATCTTGTTTCCGTCTTAATCCCTCGTTTTTCGCGATTTTGCCCTTCGACGACACCGCGAAACCATAGTGGCCCTTACGGAACACCGTATTACATTGCGTGCCTAGCGCAAATATAGCGTAAAAATCAGTGTATCAGTGTATGTAGTTAAAAATATAGACACGGGTACAATTTATGTCATTCAGTCTTACTGAAAACACAATAACCTTAAGTTTGATCTTTAAACATCCTGTTTACGTATTTACAAATTACGTCCGTTGTGCATTTAAGTTGAATTTCATGCTTCAACAATGTTTGGTAGTTTACTTTAGATAAAATACCCGCTCATGTGAATAAAGCAGTTTAAACCGTCTGAATTTGACTAATCTGATTCTTAAAGGAACTATCATTGACATTATTTGCATTTGGGCACAGGTAAATTATTTCATGGAAACGTTGCTTAACCGTAGGAAACATTTGGGAAGACATTCAAAATTGACTTTTATTTCATTTAAACTATCATAAAACATCATAGTTGTCTAACAAATTTACTTTTATTGTACATCGTAGTTTATTTGTTAAAAATCCCAGATAATTTAGTGTTCCCAAGGAAAAGAATTGCTACGAAACCCCATAGGAAAATGATTCCAAGGGAAAAGTTTCCAATGGTAATGCCTTTCTATAGGAAACAGGGAAGAATTATCCACTAAATTTTGATAATTAAAATTTAAAGACAGCATCAAAAATACTGATTGCCGATGTTTTAGCAGCCCGTCTGCTTAACTCAAAAAGGCGTGCGCAGATCTACGGAGTTCGATCGTTTGCAATATAATCAGCGATACAGTTTTTAGTTAAAGTGCCTAGCTGTCCGGTTACATCTGATAGATCTACTCAGACTCAGCCAAATCTAGTCTGTTATTATTTTGCTTAGTTGCAGGCTATGCTTCAAAATGATCTTCTTTTAGCTATTATTATCAGATTCTTATCTCGCACCAACTGAAAAAGTTTTTTTCTAGACATCCGGTTATTCCAATGACTAGTGTAATGAATTACTTTGATTTATCATATTTTTGGCCAAGATAGTAACATTTGCCTGCACATAAATACCAACCTAAATCTGAATATATGTTTAATTGCTAGCAGAAGTGTGACAGATTTAATACTGTCTTAAAGATTTGAATATAAAAATAAATTATCTGATGTGTCCCAAGAAGTTAATGTTTTAACATACTGACATTAGAGGTATACAAATAATTCTTTTGATATATATCTGTAGACATAATACACGATTTTTGAAAAAAAAAATCTTCTATGAATAAAAGTAGTAATTTGCAGAAGCCGCTATTTTTGTAATCATATAAGGGGCATGCCATTAGCATTTTAAAAGGTAATTTCTATCATTTCTCATTACTTTCAGTGTACATAAATAACCATCTAACCCTGCAACTGCATCTGCATCTTTACGTTATCGTTCAAACTTCTATTTGTCGACACAACAACAACAACATCGGAACGCTGTAACGTTATGAGCAGCAGTGTATGTAACACAAACATTGATCAGATTTACGTGCAGAGTAGCAATTTATTAACTTTGAAATAGTATGTAATAGAATATTTTTAAAGAGAAATAACCGATAACCAGTAGTTTAGAAAGCCCCATTAGGACAAGCTAAGCGTCCGATGACCGAACGGCTAGAACGCAGGTTAGGCACCCAGTAACGGGACAGCTAGACACTTAGACAACATTTTAGCGTGTATCTAATTCCTGGCATTTGATGTTGTTTACTTCAAATACATTTTAATTCTTTAGTTAGATCTACCCTTTGACTATTTGCAGGTCAAGATCCATGGCCGGGCTCATTGGGGGGTGGGGGGATGGGATGTGAGGTGGGTGTGTGTGCACCTCGTTCTAAACTGGTGCCAACTCCCTTTCCCCAACCCCTCCAGCCTCTATCAAATATTTCTTGATTTCAGCCTTATTTGTGTTATTATTGTTATTTCTGGTAATATTATAGAAGCGTTTACTTTATTTTGTCTATCTGTACGGATTCATTAATAAGTAAATATCCTTTCAGGCCGGTTTTACTTTTGTGTTGTTCTGTCAACGGTTATGTGCTTAAAATAAAGTGTACTGAACTTTTGGAATATTTATTTTTATACATACGCAAGTGTGCACAAAAGTTATCAGTTCTGCTAATGATAGTAGAGTACATATAAGTTATAAAAAAAGAGTTGAAATGGCAAAAGGACAGTACGGCTACTTTTCCCTATTTACTTGGCTCAGTCTTCGCATAATAATCATCGCAGCGGGCTGTACAAAATTTGAAAATCATATATCTATAAATTTTACCATTTTCTATTGAGGTCATTTTCTCTCCACAAACTGCAGTATTTACTTATTGTGCAATGGAATTTTTATATTGCACAAAACAAATAAGATAAGATCCTCAAGAGTTCTTAAGACCATATGACAAGGTAAACCTTCGATAGGCTATGTGACAGGCTAATCCTTCGATATATTACGGGACATGTTAAGTCTACGACAGATAATAAGACTTGCTAAAGGTAGGATAGACAGCATAACTTGCTAATAATATAATAGACCATGTGAGATGTTTACCCTATCACAGTCTATGTGGCAACTAACCATAGGATAGACCATGTGACATGCCAACCAGTGGATAGACTATGAGATATACTAACACCCCTACGATAGACTATGTGACATGATAACATTATAACAGACCGTGACATGCTGACTTTACTATAGATAATATGACATGTCAACCATAGAACAGAAACGTAACTCAAAAAATACCCTTTTGTCTTTACATACTAGTATAATGAGTATATGGACCTTCGGCGACATGCAAAGATTTGCCCTTGCTATTGTACATCTTTCTTAACATCTGTGCTATTAACAGTCATATAACACTGTATATAAATGTAAGATATGTATTTATTGCTTTCGATCCATTTAGGATTTTGCATATGTTTAGAATAATTTATTTATTTAATTTACAACCCGTGTCTGTCTTTCTATATGTTGACCTGTATTTAAATTTGTGTTTAAGATCATGTACCTGAATAAATCTATGTATCTATTGATTTAGATTTAACCACGGTAGAATGCAAGGTAAGACGGAAGTACAGATATATTGATTACATAGAAAAATGTATGTCAAATCATTTATTTTGACAACCAGTTTTACTATGTAACTATAGTTATAAAGTATTTACGTAAGCTGTAAGCAACGAATTAAAATCTGTTATAAATTGTTAACCTTTAAGGAAAATGATAGGAAAACACATTTATTTTGACAATATGTACACAACATTATAACGAAATGTTGGTTTTAAATTCGACCACTTTGTCATTTACAAAATTTTCTTCGTAGTATTATATTGAAACTTTCCCCCAAAGGCTGCAACAGTCATTCTTGATCAAGTAATGAAAAATGACTCAATGTCCGACATTCATGTGTCAACAGTGAGCATGCGCAAAAAGCACACTCTTCCCCAGAAATTTTGTATATATATTTTTATACAGATAAATGTAAGTTATTTATTTATACAGAATATTTACCAATTTTGTTTTTGTTTACACCAGTTGGTGTTATAAGTGAAAACTATCAGATTGTGTGTTCACTTTTATAAATAACAGATTGCAATCGAATAATTCTATGGTGGTCGACTTGATCATCAGTCCGGGTTTATCATCAGTACCAGTATATATTTTTCATTTACAGAAGGTGTAAATAAGTTTTTACTAAAAATGAGATATTTATTTGGGTACTCAGCATCTACATGTATCTATCTATTTACTGAGTAGCTTGCCGATGAGTAAGAAAAGTAATAACGTTTAACTTAAAATAAGAAACACATTTCGGTGTCCCTACTTCTACTTATTCATTGAACACACTACAGCTTCTATAAAATACCAAAAAGAAAATAAACATGATACTTTAACTGGCACTGGTTATAAAGTTGACTTTTTCTAATTTAAAAATACAATTAAATGGAAATTTAAGCGTGTACTGTACAATTACAACAAAAGTTGAATACTTTTAGTATAACATGAAATACTCTTAAGAATATTATTGCTTTGAAGTGAATATGTATAAATCAATATCAATTTTTAATATCTGTTTACAGGGTTTTACAGCAAGATCATTTTGATAACATCCTACCAAGTACTTCCGATAATATCAGACATAAACCGGAATATGTGAAACCACCCGTTGTTCGTAGGTTAGCTGAATGCCTTATAAATAAAACAATTATGCATGCCTTGAGGAATCTAAATAGACAGCGGTTTGGGTCAAAGGTTTCGAAATAAGCCACCTTTGCAACCTAAAAAAATGAGACTCTTTTATTCGTACTCTTACAGCGAATACGATACAAACTGAAAAACATGAACACAAAACGTTTGTGTACATGTATAAATCAAAGTTAAGCAAAGGCATGATCGATATTCACACAAAAGCGGGTGTCAATTTAAAGTATGCTTTTGTACAAAGTATTTGTATATATTGTATTTCTATTTAATGGAATTCAATGTCTTTACATGTGAAAAAGTAAGCGAACCAGAAACGTTCAACATTTTTCAACGCTGAAGGTTTGTTAAAATTGTGAATACTTCGAAGTGAAAATATTTTTCTATTTGGATATGTATAGGTTACGGATGAAATAGGATATAAAATAGTTTTTTAAACTTCGAAGGTTTTGTAAATTTATTTTAATTTATTTTAATCACCTGCATGATTTGAATTGACTCTATGCGCGTGAGATTGTGATAAGATCAGAAAATGTTCTTCGACGTTACGTGATAATTCTTATCTCGCCGCAGCAGATATATTATGATATCGGCCTCAGGGAGTTAAGGTAAATTTATGATAAGTTTACATTAATAAATATTTAATTCATAACATCAGAGTTCTGTTTTAGAAGTTAAATTCAGTCAACTTGAATGCGCAACTGTTGATACCTTTGTTCTAACACACATACTATTCCAAGTTGCTAAATTACCTCACGATATCTAGATGTAAGAAATGCCTAAAACTCTTAATATAACAAATAACATTATATTGCAACCTAATTGCTGTTACTTCCTATTATCTGATTTACTTTTTTATTTTATTATTATAATTTTTCTTCACTTTTAACCTTTGAAGCAATATTCAAATTACATGTACGTGTAAAAAGAACATTTTTAATGGTTTTTTTTATAATATTTTATAATTGAATAATCATAAACATTCATATTTCCTATGTAAATATATGACCAAAATTTAAAAGGAAAGAATTATCAAGCATGTATTGTACATTGCCTAAGTTTGCTGTGAATTGAAACTAAACAGTTTTTATAATGAATAAGGGGGTGGACATTCAAAATTTTGGAATTATCGATTAATAAGCCATACAATTGCTTACCATACGTATCTTAGGTTTAAACATTCTTAACATTGCAATCGTTAGACTTGTTACATTAAGACTTGCGTTCGACTGAGCAAATGAAAGTGCACTTTCACAATATAACACCAGTCTATATATTCAATGGAATTTGTTTTCATTGGACTGTCTTGAATTTTTCCGAACTATGAAGGAAAATGCTCACAGGTTCATTTCTGTCGGTTGGAGATCAGTATAACTCACCAACAAAGCATCGCACTATTTGTGTGATTGCATTCAGTAGTACTTGACACATAATTAAATTAAATAAAGTAAAATAATTTCATTTAACAGGAATTAGAAAAAAACAAAAAACATCCAAAACTGATACAAAAGATTAGTTTGTCTAACGTTCTGAAACTGACTCGTTGTTGTGCTAAGACAATTTCAAAACACAAATATAGTAGAAACCCGATATATTTTCAATATCTTTACCGATAACCTAGGTTCATCATTATTGTCAATAAATATATAATCACGGAACTCGTGAAACAAAATAGGCTTCATACTTTTGGAAACAACTGAATTGAATTGTACAATGCCGTGCCTTGGTTCCCATAACTCTTTGTTTAATATGACGTACCAATATAGACTAAAAAGCAAATTACTACGACTTGTAGTCAACACATACTTAGACTAATAGTATTCAAATATTTGATCATATATGTTTGTTAATCTATCAAACGAAAATGGTTCTGATAAAAGTTGTGATATTCCGACTGTAACAGTGTATTTTATGATCAAATATTTGAATACTATTAGTCACAATGACCAGAAATTTAGAACCTTTGAAAATAAAGATTTTGTACCTGGGCCTTGTACTATGTGTATGTATAGAATGTTGAGGAAGAAAAACAACAACAACAAAAAAAGAACATTGAAATAATCTGGATTAGTTTGTTTCTGACCTTGAAAATATGACAGAACATGATTTGTTCTACTCTCTTTCTAACTGGTAACCAATTTGTTGATATAAATGTTAAAGATCTACATGGGCTCTGGTGTAAAGATTAAGCACAAATCTCAATAACGTATTTTGAGTTGTTTGTAACTTGTTTTTAACACTTGAGTTAATCCGTTATACCAGAAAGAGCAAGCGTAATCAAAATGACACTGAAATAAGGACATAACAAGCAGTTTTTTTGTACGTTGAGTAAGAAAATATTTCTTACGGTATAGAAACTTAAGCTAGCATTGGCTTTTTCAATAACTGAGTCGGCTATGGCATCAAAGGACAATTGCTGATCTATAGTAACCCAATATACTTCGAAGCTGTTGTTGCTTCAATAGCTGTACCATTACAAGTTACATTTAACTTTGATTTAGACGTTAGTTCTGTTTTTAATTAGAAGTCAGTAGGGGGGGGGGGGGGGGGGGGGGGGGGGGGGGGGGGGGGGGGGGGGGGGGGGGGGGGGGGGGGGGGGGGGGGGGGGGGGATGGGGACGGGAGTCTGGACCACATTTTTGAGGGAAAAATCGGAATCATTCAAGCGTATCGAGATCCGCCCGCTTATTATTGTTGTGCAATGTGAGTTTATATCATTTTAAGGGGCGGGATTTTCCAACAGTTATTCTTGTTTTAAAAATATATTTTTGTAAGTCAGTAGAGATTGTAATTGGACAATGGTTCTTTTGTCATTATTTGCGGTGACATTGGTTTTTATTGATATCAACATAAGTTAATATAACATCCGTTTAGCATACATACCTCTATTATGCGCTAGTTCTCTACCTTTCGTTTATATGGAGATAGATGATTTATGGAAAAAACAAACTTTACAGTTTCCTGATTTTATTCCTTTCTATATGAATCTTGTAAATACAATCAGGCAATTACATAATGTAAAAATAATAGACATTTATACAGCAAACATACACTCAAACACACCATACATATATAAATAGTGTATGTTTAATAATAGAAAAAAATACTGTACTTTCCGTAGTGCAAATATAGAACTCGTGTCAAGTTAATAATAGTATCACATATTGGACTTTCCTGTTTAAATATAGTAACAGTCCACACTTCATTGCTAAACATATTTGTAACAAACATTTTTACGAAAGCGCCAACTTGATTTATCCATAATAAACTCTTAATAAAAATGTAAATAAAAGAGATCTGACGAATTTAACTTTCTTTAACATAACTATAAGATCCCATTTTAGCAAGATATATGTTGAATTGTGCAAAATTTGTGGCTAATCTCACTTCTTCCTGGTTAGCGTCTTTTACACTGGCCGGTGTTGTTCCAATTGTTCTATGATAATTGGTATTGTATGACTTTGAAAATTCTGATATTGGCGAGTATAAGACATTGTACTTTTTCATCAGATCTTCTACTGATTTGGCTCTGAACTCCTGACCTGAAATTGTACAATTGATAACTATTGTCTTGTCTTGAGAAAGATGTATACATTTGAAAAAAAAAAAAAGTTGATTTTACTTCTGATTGTAAATAATGTATTTATGTAACTTAAAGGAAACTCTATATAAGATCTTCAAGACATATACCTTTGTCAGTTATCAATCTCTTTGGCATACGACCTGAATGTGTGAAGATGTCTTTAAATGCCTCTGTCACATCATTTCCAGTTTTCTGTCTGAGAGGTTTTAGCCAAACGTACTTGCTGAATGAGTCGTTAACTAACAATATGTATTTGTATCATTTGTTCCATTTCTCAAACTTGACCATATCGATTAAATCTGCCATCCAAAGGTCGTCTTTTCCGCTATTGACCACATGATTTCTTTGAAACCGTCTTCTCACAGGTTTATGCAGACTGTAGGACTCTTGGACACTGGTTCTTTTGTCATTATTTGCGGTCACAGTGGTTTTTATTCATATCAACATAAGTTAATAAAACATCCGTTTAGCATGCACACCTCTATTATGCGCTAGTTCTCTACCTTTCATTTATATGGTAAATAGATGATTTATGAAAAAAAAGAACAATCTTTACAGTTTTCTGATTTCATTTCTTTGTATGTAAGTCATGTAAATACAATTAGTCAATTACATAATGTAAAAAACATAGATTGTACTCAAACACATCATACACAATATATATCTTTTCCAACATTATTTGCTATTATGTTTCATTATTAATAACCATAAGGAAAGGAGTTGAAATTTTCAGAAATTACCCTCTTGTCGAAAACAATTCTATAATCTTTAGTTTCAGTCTTTGTAATAATGTTACATGTATCTGTATTTCTGGTTATTTTATGTTCATGTACCACCTTAAGGCAGGTGTTTTGCTTCTGTCCCGTAACCATTTCTTTTAATGTATCAAAATTGATATGTAGGGAATTTTTGAAATTTAGTGTAATCCCCCTAACTTTACAAATGAAAGACTGGCCCTTTTTATTTGGTTTCGTTAGATCTTGGGTCCTCCGGTCACAAATAAATTTATTTGATTGTTTGGGACTTCATCCGTCAAATCCACAAGGAAGTCATCTAAAGGAGGCTCCCACTCACCCTGGACAGAGATAAACACAACAGAATCGGTATCACAATAAAGAACCCTGTCACCTAATGGTTGCAAATAACTGTTTAGTTTTAATCGGGCTTGAGCAGTTGTGTAAGCGACCACAGCTACATTGGTCCTACAGGAAGCTCATAATGTAAAATAGACACTAATACAGCAATCATACATTGTACTCAAACACATCATACACAATATATATCGTTTCCTACATTATTTGCTATTATGTGTCATTATTAATAACCATAAGGAAAGGAGTTGAAATTTTCAGAAATTAACCTCTTGTCGAAACCAATTCTATAATCTTTAGTTTCAGTCTTATGTTACGTGAATCTGTATTCCTGGTTATTTTATTTTCATGTACCACCTTAAGGCAGGTGTTTTGCTTCTGTCCCGTAACCATTACTTTTAATGTATCAAAATTGATATCTAGGGAATTTTTTAATTTAATGTAATCCCCATAACTTTACAAATGGAAGACTGGCCCTTTTTGTTTGGTCTTGTTAGACAAAAAGCATAGTTCTTAGGTCCTCCGGTCACAAATTTAGTTATTTGATTGTTTGGGACTTCATCCGTCAAATCCCCAAGGAAGTCACCTAAAGGAGGATCCCACTCATCCTGGACAGAGGTGAACATAACAGAATCGGTATCACAATAAAGAACCCTGGCACCTAATAGTTGCAAATAACTGTTTAGTTTTAATCGGGCTAGAGCAGTTGTGTAAGCGGTCACAGCTACATTGGTCCTACAGGAAGCTCATAATGTAAAAAAGACACTTATACAGCAAACATACATTGTACTCAAACACATCATACACAATATATATATTTTCCTACAATATTTGCTTTTATGTTTCATTATCAATAACCATAATGAAAGGAGTTTATTTTTTCAGAAATTACCCTCTTGTCGAAAACAATTCTATAGTCTTTAGTTTCAGTCTTTGTAATTATTTCATATATGTTACATGTATCTGTATTTCTGGTTATTTTATTTTCATGTACCACCTTAAGGCAGGTGTTTTGCTTCTGTCCCGTAACCATTTCGTTTAATGTATCAAAATTGACATCTAGGGAATTTTTGAAATTTAGTGTAATCCCCTTGACTTTACAAATAGAAGACAGGCCCTTTTTGTTTGGTCTCGCTAGACAAACAACGTAGTTCTTGGGTCCTCCGGTCACAAATTTAGTTATTTGATTGTTTGGGACTTCATCCGTCAAATCCCCAAGGAAGTCGCCTAAAGGAGGATCCCACTCACCCTAGACAGAGGTGAACACAACAGAATCGGTATCACAATAAAGAACTCTGTCACCTATTGGTTGCAAATAACTGTATAGTTTTAATCGGGCTTGAGCAGTTGTGTAAGCGGCCACAACTACATTGGTCCTACAGGAAGCTTCTATAAAATCGTTATTATATGCCCAGTCTAGTTGGACTGCTTCTTCGTTTATGAAACTTACATTTTTAACTTCTTGCTTATCAGAGTTCATCATATCTATGAACTGAACCGGGTCGTCAATAAGGCTTGTTTGTGTCAAGTTTGAACGTTGGCCAAATTTCCCCCGGTACGAGTTCAGCATTATTTTGGCTAACAGTCTTCGACCAGGATTTTCTTCAATCTTCTCGTACTCGAGCAAAATACTTTCCCTCTCAAAATACTCTTGAATATACATTTGCTTGTCTGTTCCTGTTTTACACCAGTCTGGCCAACCACTGGCTTCTTGTTTCACCTTTAGAAACGTATTCACATATTCTGTAAAAAGGCCACCAGTTTTGGTGCTGGGATCATATTGGGCCATTTCATCAAAATGCCAAACTTCGTAAAATTTAGGTAATCTATAGCCCTGGGATAAATACATTTTCACTTCATCTGTGGCCCAAGTGCCTGTTATGGCTCTATCATTCTCTCTATGTTGGCACTCGTCATTGTCATATGATTCACTGCAAGTACGACATGCACTTTGTTGGTAAAACGGGGATATAAAGATTTTTTTTGGTGGTAGAATCTTACATTTTATTAAACCTTCATAATTGTTTATATCCTCAATATTTTCAGTGATAATCTGTGGATGACCAAGTGGAATTTTTCCTATTTTATTAATATAGGAGTATAGGGATGAGACATCGAAGTATCGAATATGCTTGTCTTCTGTGGACTCTGCATACATTTTGAATGCTTCAGTGCGTCCACCATGGAAAGCATATCTCAGTTCTAAGGGTAGAGCTATTTCCAAAGAATCAATATACTCTTTCATTGTTGGATTTGTTTCCAACTTCTTTTTGAAATCACATTACCAGACACATTCGTAGTGATAACCTTCTGATTCAAGGTATAACTGTTTTCCAAGGGTATCCATATATAATTCAGACATGGATAACCCATTCACAGGGTTGATCGTGCTTTTGGAAAAGTATTTTGGACATCCATGCAAGAAATCACACTTCTGTCTCATAGCACCCGTCAACTTTGTATGGCCCTATCTGTTTCTCCCCTTTATTCCGACCATGTTGAATATAAATGTTTCTTTCAAACGCAAGGTAGGATAACCACTGATAAGCCAATACAGACTGTTTGGCCTCAGGTCGGTAACCGTGAGATGGAATGATGCCGATAGTTTCATGGTCGAGGAAAAGCGTCTTGAACTCTAGGTTGCAAGCCGAAGCTATTGTGATACATTTTTCAAAAGGATCTATCCCATCATTATCTCGGGTTTTAGTGAGGTCTTTGAAAAGAGTCCTAAACTTAAGACAACACTTCCGAAGCACATCGACATCGGATCGACAGTAACGCAACAGTTCTGTCTGTAGCACAAAAGGCTTTTGAAAGTTTGCGTTTTACCATTGAATAAAAGTCTAGCGTGCATCGTGCTTCATACTATCAGGGTTATAATAAATCATGCTGGGTAAATGGTTGAGTTCCGACGATTGATTTTCTAGTGTGTTGTATAAATGAGGAAATTGACCTTTTGCAAGTTCCATTTCTCCAAACGCTTTTGGCATATAAGCAAAGGCCATGGGAATGAAATTTAGAGAGTCGATGAATCTGATTTTGAAAAGAGGTACTACAATGGACATGTATTTCGATCCTGATGTGATTACCTCGGGCAGGATAGCGTTGTTATACAAGAATTTCATGATCGGGTAACTATCATAACCCTTGAAATCATGACAAAGAACCGTCGCATCCTTATTTTCATACGTAAATAACCATTTGCAAAATGACTCTATCGTGTTTGGACCTGAGAACACCCTTTCCTTGGGACCAAAACTTGAACATGTAGAAGAGGCTGTGACTTCCTTTTGCATGCAACCACTACAAACCTTGCGTGCTACACATAAATCCGGTCTATGCTCCATTGTTCCACACCACGATTTTTGACAATTCACACACACGCTTTTCACACCAGGAAGATAACCAGCGGTACATTCAAGACGTTTGTCCTGAGTACATTCAAAGTCAAAGAAAATGTATTTTGTTTCTTTTTCATGTTTTGTTTTATGTTCATCTGTGTTATCTTCTTCTTCAACTGGTTGCATGAAGCATAAATGATTGCCATTGACATAGTCCTTGCAAGTACTACAATAGTATTCACCACAAACATGTGCCTTCTTGTGATGTGAACGATTTATCAACTGATTATAGTCTTTACATCTGTAACACAATTTACACGTAGATTTTCCATTTTCTGTCTTGTTCTTGTGTAAAGCGAAACAGGTCTGGTTAAGAAATTTACAATTGCTGGATTCGCAGTATTGCCAGTCTTCAGATTCATCCGTGTGAAGCTTACGGCAAAAATGACAAGGGTTGTTACAGGCATGGCGTTCTTTGGTTTGGTAGCCTTTTTTGCATTTGTTGCAAAAATAACTTCTGTTCAGAAATCCTGTCATTGAGGTTATAACGTCGTAATGATCATTGTGGTTGTAAATGTATATCGGTACACATCCTTCTGGACCTTGATATATGATAGCATTGAAATGAGCTTTCGACACTACATGGATCTGGTAGTTTAGCAGGCATGACTTGAATTTCTTTATTTCATCTACACCACATTTTCTCAGTGGTACATCGGCTTTTTGATGAAGGGCAACAGCTAACTCTCGCTGTATCTGGCGGCCTTGGCGTATGCTGTTCCATTGGAGATGGTCGTCAACACGAACTATAGCTGTGACTAGAGCTCTTTTTCAAATGTATACATCTATTCTCAAGACAAGACTACAATTATCAGTTGTACAATTTCAGGTCAGGGGTTCAGAGCCAAATCAGTAGAAGATCTGATGAAAAAATACAATGTCTTATAATCGCCAACACAGAACGAGACTAAAGTGAGCACGAGTGAACGAGCAGTATTTAGCATAAAATCAAAAATAATGCGCTACTTAGCATACAAGGATAACTACACATATCTACCTAGTTTATCAGAATTTTCAAAGTCATACAATACCAATTATCATAGAACAATTGGAACAACACCGGCCAGTGTAAAAGACGCTAACCAGAAAGAAGTGAGATTAGCCACATATTTTGCACAATTCAACATATATCTTGCTAAAATGGGATCTTATAGTTATGTTAAAGAAAGTTAAATTCGTCAGATCTCTTTTATTTACATTTTTATTAAGAGTTTATAATGTATAAATCAAGTTAGCGCTTTCGTAAAAATGTTTTTTACAAATATGTTTAGCAACGAAGTGTGGACTGTTACTATATTCAAACAGGAAAGTCCAATATGTGATACTATTATTAACTTGACACGATTTCTATATTTGCACTACGGAAAGTACAGTATTTTTTTCTATTATTAAACATACACTATTTATATATGTATGGTGTGTTTGAGTGTATGTTTGCTGTATAAATGTCTATTATTTTTACATTATGTAATTGCCTGATTGTATTTACATGATTCACATAGAAAGGAATAAAATCAGGAAACTGTAAAGTTTGTTTTTTCCATAAATCATCTATCTCCATATAAACGAAAGGTAGAGAACTAGCGCATAATAGAGGTATGTATGCTAAACGGATGTTTTATTAACTTTTGTTGATATCAATAAAAACCAATGTCATTGCAAATAATGACAAAAGAAAATGTCATAGAAGTGCAAAACACCGGCTATCAGCCCCAAATATTACAATTTATTAACCGCTAGTATGCTAGATTATTTGCCATAAAAGCTAATAATATTAACAAGCAAGGGATAACTAATTAGGTAAGAGAACTTACGTCTTTGATTTATTGTACCTGTTTGAAATATCTAAATATTTCAGGAATTTTAACAAAATATAAATCTGAAATGAAAAATTATTTTTGTTAATTTCCAAAATTAATCTTTGCTTATAAATTCAGACATTTACTCTCTTTTGGTTGTGGTGATTCTAAAGTGCATTTGAACATCTGAAAGATACGCTTCTAATATAAATATTTATCCATGGGTCTAAAGAAAACAACTCGACAAATTATCAAGGTGACCCTTCCTCTTAGAACAATAAATTCATCTTTGTTTTTGTCATTATTTTTCAATAAATAATCCTTTACGTTACCACTCGTTCCTTCTTTTACCATGCATTTGCGTGTCGAAATATGTGATGACAAGTCTTTTTAAACAAGTTTTAATCAATTTAGGGAAAAAAAAGAGCCTAAATTACTGATGAATAAAGATGATCTAAGACATAAATTAACTTGGGCATAAACATTTATCTTTAGATCACAAAGTTGCCGTGGACGTCTGAGTAGATATTACCCCTCGCATTCGGGAAACTTTTATAGACGCCAGTAAACAGATAAAAACATGTGTCAAATGGTACGGTCTCGATAATAACATTTATTTCTGTAATCTTGCGACAGGTATTAATTTTCTGTATACTTAGGCCTTTAATAACTTTCCAATTATAGGTTTTGTACATGTACTTACTCGTTGTAAGTCGGTAACAAAATAAAGTTAAGTACGCGTACAAACTTGAGAATACCAAAAGTGTACCTTAAAGAAGTTATTTAAGATTTTATAATGTAAACAAACCCCTACACTATTTTACCATCAATATTTTCCATGAATGCACTCAATTTTGGTGATAATTGTTGATATAATGGTAAATGAGAGGCCCCAACAAAAATATTTTTTTTTCAAGTTGTGTAAACAGTTTAGGTTGTAAATTAATATTGATATCTGAAGTTTCTTATAAATAAAACATCTCACAGTTTGTTTTAATAAGGTAGTTGGCCACTAATAAAAATCATCAAATAAAGTAATCTCCATAAGCTTTTTCAGCATTTATTCGTTGTTTATCGAAAACAATGATCGTGATAATTCCATCCAGACAGTGCATCCAGAGAATGTTGAATTGCTCAAAAGACATTGCAGAAAGAGTCATTACCTATCAGCTACCTTTTAATGTTGTATTTATAACCACTACCTTAAAATGTTGTAATTTCGTTTGATGACAAATACTTTTTGTTTTTCATTATTTGCAGCAAAGTGCACTCTTGAACAGTAAGAGATATGATTCAAAATGATTAAAGCGTAAGATACACTTTCAAAATGATTCATTGAAATATGAATATAACCAGTCTAGCTATGTTGCTACAGAAACATGATACCAATCTAACATTTTTTAATTTCTCATTGTTGGATATATACATTGTATATTTAAATATATAATGCTTGTGTAAACCGATTAATCATCCGATCATTGAGAACAATAAATAATTTTGGCTAAAAGATCAAAACTTTATAACGTTTCTTAATGACGTAAAATTTCTTCAATGGAATTTATGCATTATTTCACTGAGTTTTTATCCACTGCTAATCTTTCTATCAGGGCCTCAGTCCAAATTATAAAATAACTGTCAGTGTAAGCCATGAGAAAAGTGTACATGTTGTATACAGAATACAAAGCGATATAAACAAATGTATGTCATATTTTGTCTGCCTGATCAGTTGATGGTAAAAGGACCTATTTGATTTTTCTTTCACTTTTGACCAATGTTTTATCTTTGCTTCAATTTATTGATCAATTCAGAGTTGTCCCACTTAGATTTTCTCTGGTAGGTAGCATCTCTAGGCAATGGCATGTTTTATATTGAAACTTTTTTCAATGGAAGTAGGCTATGGGACGATTACAATCTTTTGTACTCAATGTTATCAACAGCAAACCTTCCGACACAGTAGTTTGAACGCAGATCTACGGGTCGCAGAGTTGTATGACAAGGCGACACGTATGTTCTATGTGACGACATTGTATATTAAACATTGCGCCTGATATCATTTGTCTTCCACGAGAAGTTAGCAGTAACTCACAAAGAACATGCTACTACCGGTACAGAATCCAGAAATACTAGTTAAGTTATCTGTCCAACGTTTCATAACAGATATACGGTTGAAAACGGCGAAGATCAAAATTTAAAAAAGAAATAATAAAAACAAATAGAGAAATAAGTTGCGTTAACAGAAATAAAAGTGTTGAGTCAAAACAACTTGTTTTGGATATTGTATTAAATTTAAAAATGTAACGGAATTTAGTAAAATGCTGAATTTGGTTTGTCTCCTTTAAAGTTGCGTTTGCAGTACAATCACTTTAGTTGTTTTAACAACAGAAATATAAATAATGCACATGCAGTCGCATTTGAATATTACAAAGTTTACATTTGTTTTATTTATTCCACGTTTCACAGGAGGAGGGAGATGAAATTTGGCTACACTTGAAAGCATGTTCATTTAAAGTGCAATTGCTGACAGCAAATTTACCCGTCCATCCTTTCGAAATTACAAATGCTTTTGATTAAAAAATATGTTTAAGCTGGAATTACCAAACTTCAAAATTTGATATGTATAGATACGCACACAACCTTTGTTCTTTGATAGAATTATTTCTTTTGACCATGTAAAGACATAGTTTCCCTCCTCGATTCATCAAAAACAAATGAAAATGCTTATAACTCAAAACGTGTTTCTGATTATAAACATGTTAGTAGTGGAATCACTGGGGACTGTAATTATTGAATGCGGTGTTCCTTGAAAATTTGGAGTGTGTCTTTGTGATGTATGTTAATGCCAAACTGTCATCAGATTAAATGCCTTTTCCCGAGAGGGTAAGGCCGCTCACTTTAAATCAACTGTAAGTATTGTAATGAAATTGAATCTGAGTAGAAATTACAGCAGCTAAAGCTCAACATTAGGAATAATCACGTAAAACTACGAAAAATGACCTTCACTATCAACGCTGTCCAGATGTTGAAAAATCTGGCGTATCACATGTACTAGATTTATTGTCTGTATATTATAATTGAACAAAGATCAAATTCATGTGGTACTAAAGAGAAAAATACCACAATTGATAAAAATGAAAGAAACCAACGAAATGGCAAAATGGAAGAGCAAAAGTGAGTATCAACTTGCAAAGACATTTTTTTTTACTTTGAAGTCTTGAGGGTCAGAGAAGAAAAAATAACTAATACAATAATTTTGAGTAGGTCTGTTCAAAACAAAGTGCAATTTCAATGTACAATGACACATGTCCCCTGCTAATTTATGCTTGACAATGATACATATGATTAAAAAGTCAGCTAGACTTCTAGTAAGATAATTGGGACTGTTTAATAATGAAACCTCCAACAATATTCTCTTGTCCGCTTGAAGTATACCAACAAAATCTATAAGAAGACCCTTTGAAAATATGTATGGGACAAACATTCAGACACTGTATGCCACATGTGGCTTTGACACTGAGGAACATTATACAGTAATAAATGTTTTTTTCGGATGGACTCGTAACTTTCTAAGTCAAATTCCCATCTCAGTGAAGAGTCCTCTCGCCGAATCTATTGTTTAAACATCAGCTGATAAGGTTATTTTGTACACATTTTAGCTGAACCAAAATTCAGATTGTTTCGGCTTGTCGTACAGTATAGGTGGCACTGACAATCTACAAAATATAAGACAATATTCAAGCCAATGAAACTTAACCAAAAATACAACTGTATTGGTATTGTTGGTTAAATTACTGCATATTATGTATCAGATTCCAAAAGCCAGTGTGCATAATATTTACCTATTCGTAATTTTTGCTTTCTAGTATGACAATGCTTGTTTTGTAAGACTGGGTCTCCAGCCAATTACATGTATGCAGACCTAAAGTGGTGATTGTATATCCCTATTTTAATAGCATTTTTTTTCTTCATGTTTATATGATAAACATTATGCAATGTTCTTATGATATGCCAACTGTGGTATCTGTGTAATTTATTATGGTAATGCTGGGTAAATAAAAATGTGTACTTTGTTTATTTAAACAATTAAAAAAAAAGTGTGTGTTCAAGATATAACTAGACTTTAACATAAATTGTTATGAAAACTAGTCTTGTACATTTTACAACTAAACACAATAGTTTGTTTGTTCGTTTTGGGTTTAAACGCCGCTTTTCAACAGTATTTCAGTCATATAATGGGGAACATACAGAACTATTATTTAGATGCGTAGTTCTGAAAGTAAAACACTATTTACAATAAGAATGTTCTCAGTATGAATGCATGATAAATAATTTCTGATAATTTTCTAATAATAACCTGTTTACATGTACCACTAGTTCAGAAAATTACATTACATTTGGCCTTCGTTAATGATATGATTTGAACCGTTTTTCTTATAGTTCGATGGACACACTATGAAAAAAATGATATTCGTCTACGAAAGTGAGTTATTTTTAGCTGACAGACAGCCTTGTATTGTTTTATGATAGGCTCCTCCAACAGAAATTGCTGCCAGGGTACTAAAAGTACCAGCCCAGTGTATATGATACAAACACTTGAAGCATCTCATTTTGATGAAAACGTAAAAGCAGGATCACTATGCTATATTAGCGCGTCCAAGTAAAAAGTGTAAACATACAATACTTCACGCGTACGGAATAGTGTTATAATATTTATGTACTTGGGTTTGATCTTTTAGTAGGAATGTCGGAGATAATAAAGATTTAATGTAAGACAAAAGCTAATGGGTACTAAGAATACTAAAAAGGCTTTAACTAATAAGTGCAGCGCGCCAAAACATACATGTTAATTCAACATATGTAAAATTACTAAACACATAATTCTCAAATATCTAAAAGCACGAAATGCATTGACATATGTTTATTAAGAAAGAATATAACATTTTTGTAACAAAACATGCAAAAATGTAAAAATTACACATCGATATAAAATACATATGTCCCTCCAAAAATAATAATAATATACATGTAATCAGTAATATAAAGTACCGTCCAATCACTAGAGTATGTAACAATCTAACTATCATGCCTGCTGCATACAGTTAACAATTTTGATAATAGGAGGTGGGTCACCTGATAGCTGAATGGAATCTAGAGACGGACTATTTGCGTAACAAAAGCTTGCTCCACCTCTACGAAATCTACGACTGGCTATCGCTGAACAGACCAGGATCATGATGAATGAAAAGGTCATGTGCCAGGTATAATAAATAGCAATTTACTTTCCAAACAAAAGCGGGCCGTTTGATCTGCACCAACCAGGAGTATGATGAAAACAACTAAAATATATTCAACAGGAAATAGTAAATTTGATTAGTAACACAATGGTTCGTGCTTTGAACTGTATTACATAATGATACTAATATGTGTGCGTTAATTGATTAATATCCTGTTATATGTTTTAATACAAATAGAACAATTTAAAGGTAAATCAGATATTAGATTTCTAATGTTCTATTTAAATGAGTTTTGAAACAGAAATATTATGTGGAAATGGTATTTTGAATACATTTAGTTTTAGAAATAGCTACAACATTTGCAGAATGATTTACCTTTGTTTCTTTCAGATGTAGACCTTTATAATTTGATAAGGCAAATTTCTATGTAAATGGTGTCAGTGTTTTTGTATTCAGTTTCTGTTATATAGGAATTTACAATACAGCATCTAAAACGACACAATAATATCAAGCAAATGAATCAGATATAAACAAAGCGCAAAATTGCAGACATGCCACAATTACGAATGATAACATTAAATATGTTTATGATGGTCCATAATTTGAAACAAACACTGCTTTACTTAGAGTAACTAATTTAGTCTCAGTAAGTTGTTACACGTTTGATGGTATAGTCCATTTCTGTCTCCGCCAATAAATTTGTGTCTCTGTTGATTTTCCCACAAAAATTAGTTATCATATAGCTTAAGTCAATTTCAAGTTCATCTTTCTTGTTAAGCTTTCGCAACACAAAATTTGTATTGATACCGCATCCAACTGGCCTTTTTGAAAACACCATTTTACCATTATCAGCAATGAATTCCAATAAACACCCTTTTCTTTGTCCATTCAACCACAGCGACCTGGAAATTTAAACATTTATTAAAAACATCATGTACTCTCTCATTAAATGATTCATATATAGAATTTAATATACATGTATCTTTTTATACAGGATACAGTCAAAATTAATTTCTGCTATAATTACTAAAACATTTTTTTTCTTCACTGTAAAATATGTGAAATATAGGACTTATTTAGCTGTCGGTACCACAAACACTGCAACTGGAGCACAGTGTGATAAATTAAATTGTCATTTAATATACTGTAAAACAGTCATACTACTTTTTCTTTTTATATCACCGCTTTGTTACACAGGTAAATATTACTCATTATATATTTTACATATCGGCGACTGAATTTCGTTCACTGAATATCGGGTTGGTACAGGTTGGTAACGTCATTTGAATATGTAACATTACGCTTTTTTATTTACGTCAGTTCTGTCAATTTTATTGAAGACTTTAAACAAATACGTAACTATTATACAATATTAATATGTATAGATACATAAAGTAATATGTATTAATCCAAGGTAATTTAAATATTCGTTTTGCTCAATGTCATTGTCAATAATGAAAGTTTTATTTTCACAAATTAAAATATGCAAAAGATAAATCTACTCGTATCAATTTATATCATATTTGAAGTTTACAACAAAGCTGAAATAAAATTCTAATGGTAGATGGAGTTTCACAACATGGCCCAGTGGTGAAGTTAGAAGTATATGATCAAGGGTATAAGCCCAAAATTAGATAAATTTTCATTCTGTCATGTATTTCTGTTCCTAGCATATATAATTGATTTCAAATTGTTCCTCACAACAATGTCAGCGTTCTTGCAAAGTAAGACGGTAACGAACTTTCATTCAAACATATAGAGGAACGGAAGCAAAATAACTTAAAACATCTATTTCTCAATTTCAGGCTTGGTATGTTTACAAGCTTTATAGATGAAAAGTAACATCATTCTGCTAATATATGCAAAAAAAAGAACATATTCCGGTTGCTACAAATGAACTAATTTTGAAAGTCCATTCCCTTTACAATGAAATAATATCACACGCGATTGTAAACATATATTTACATTTTTTATAAAGTCACCTGAAGATGACGGTCATGGTTAAGTTAAATTGAAATCCAATAATGTTTAATTACAGAATAATTCTTCGGCTGACTGTTTCAATGCATTTCCGTCAGAGTAATAAAAACCGATTTCTTTTCAGCGATTATTTTCTATTTCATCACTTATTTTACTTACAAGAAAGCAGACATAATGATAATATTATAATGGCCTGTCATATTTCTAAGGTCGTGAATTGAACGGAATTTGTAAATAGAAAAAGCATATGGGACATAATACTCCATTAGGCGTGAGATTGCTTGATCCAAGCAGAACAATAGAATTCCTCAAGTGATGGTTATCTCAT
Organism: Mercenaria mercenaria; assembly: GCF_021730395.1. Classification (NCBI taxonomy): domain Eukaryota; kingdom Metazoa; phylum Mollusca; class Bivalvia; order Venerida; family Veneridae; genus Mercenaria; species Mercenaria mercenaria. Next base: position 46,869,447 of record NC_069378.1, read on the forward strand.
TAAAATTGATCCTCAAAGCGTCAAGCATTAAAATATAACATAATATATTGAGTTAAAACATGGTTTGAAACGGATTATTACTAAAACATACAATTTAACAGTTGTATCTGCCAGTACTGATAAAGCATTTGAAATATAGCTAAGTTTAAACTTCCTTAAGAAATCGTTATCTGTATTGTTGACATAAGCAGTATTTGCCAATAAAATGTTGATTATACTTGTTAATGCTGTCAAGCTGTCACATGCTTATCTTAAAATTCAACACGGCTAATTTTTAAGGTGGTAAGCCTGACCTTGTTTATGTAATACATTTACCTAACTTTTACGACTGAGTTTTAAATAATTTTATTTTTCAATGTTTGAAGTGTAGCTGATATATTCAACTTCACATCCACTTGGATTATCTCTAATGTTTGAGTTTTTCCTAGCCTTAATTCCCGACGACAAAACTATTTTAGCCTATTTTTTAAATCATGATTATGATTTTTTCAGAGACTTGCATTTTATACTGTATTTATGTGCAACGAATATTAATTACAAGTAGGTTATTCCTATGTTTAAAGAATGTGTTTATCGACTGAAATTATATTGAAAGTGAAAAAGTACACGTCATATTTAAAACTTTTCGTCTTATGGGACGGTAACTACATGTACCGACTATCATCAAAGACAATAAAGTCTTAGGGGTCTTTTTACATGTAAGTAACTTTGTGTTCCTTAAATAAAGTTTCAGATGAAAATTGAAAAATGTCATAAAATGGTGCTTAAATGTGAAAAAACCACCTTTAAGGGAATGACAATTGTAAAAGCAGAAGCTTTTGGTGGGAGATAAGCGGGATTTTGCATAAGGATAAGGTGTATGTTATGATTTTAAAAACGACAGTGTTAGAAAACATAATATTTGATCTACGAGAGATATTTTGGATTATACTGAAAAGTGACATTTTCCTCATATTGCAGAGGTAGGTTTATGAGATACATGTCGATTTTTAAAGACACGCAAGGAAACAAATACTTTACAGCAAATTTTAATTGACATATTATTTCAAAAAGGATTCGTATAATTATGTCAGGTAATATTTGAAAAAAAATATCTCTATCTCGTACATTACTTGTATATTTTTTCTCAAAATAAAGACCGAGCCAATTCGTTTAACTTTTGCAGCGTACGCCGTTTCCCTTAGGGCAACCGACCATTCGTTCGTTTGGCTTCCCGGCACAATAGGAGTTTATAAGGCAAAGTGTGCCAGGCTTGCAATATATGCAAAGCTGCAAATCGTATATTTTCGACAGGTCGGGTAAACATTTGAAAATTTTGGGCTAATTCCAGTAAAGTTAGAACATACATCAAACATATTTTATCACCTTAAATGGAACTGGTCAAACTAGAAAATTATAATAAATTGAATTATTCCATTTGCAGCTTACGTGCTTATGTTTATCCGTCAGTAAACGTTCGTCTTGTATCAGCAATAAAAAGTGAAACAAAAATTATGATTGTATTAATGATACGTCAATAACTCTTTTCTTTAATCTGGAAAACTTAGATATTGTCATGAACATAAACACATAACTATAGACCAAAGTTATTTAAAACGTACACAGAATTCAGAAGCATTATTTTACGGACAAAATAGAAGCTTTATATTTGAATTGGTTCTTCAAACCTTGTTTCTACATTTCTTTTACATTTTTATTGCAACCGATGTTTAAACAGAAAACATTTTTTTTATAAAATCTTTCAAGTTTCATTAAAAAAAAAAAAAAAAAAAAAACAGCATACCCATGTCAAGCTGTATGTGTGCCACATGTAACAACTCAAACTGTAACAGGTCATTTATTTTCTATGTATATCTAGTAACTTAGGAAAATCATGAAAGTATGCATACAATCCATTTTGACAGACACCAATGTCACAGTTTATCGATGTATTCTATTTTATCTTTCCTAACGATAGGGAAATTGCCGAACATAACTTCCAGACGTTCAATATCATTTATAACGACGATATAAAAGGTTAAAGTTTGCCATAGTCAGACAGCTTGCAAAATGTAACAAGTAGTTGGTCAAGGTCGTCATGGTCGTAGGTTGAGTAATTATATCATAAAACGCGTATTATATTTCTACTTTATTATACTTTTCATCTCATCATATGACAAACAAATATAACTATCGCACCAATAAATCATGATTTTTATAAAGAAAAATCAAGGTACTTTCTTTGAATGTTTTATTTTTCACACTATCATTGTTATAATTAAATGTTTTTGATTCAAACTTAAACTGACTTTTGGTTTCACATCATCATCTTCATTATATATCATTGCCAGTATCCCATAACTAATCAAAGCTATATCACTCACACCAATATTTCTTGAACTATGCCGCTTTTACATACTTTTCTCCAGTATTACTAAATGGTTTCGATTCAAACTTATATAGTTGTCAATACTTATCCTCCTATAAGATGAAAAGATTTATGACGTGTACTTCTTTCACTTTCAATATAATGTCTATTCATAAGCATCTCGACTTCATAGTGACTAATTTTGCGGTTGCGGCTATTTTGCCGGGTTCGATTTCCGGTCTCGATAAATATCCCGTTTATTGTTCAGTCATTAACTATAATTGCAATATGGGCATAGATTTGATGCTGTTGTGTCTCAACTGGAAAAAAAGATGTTTCATTTATTCTAGGTTCTGACATTCATCATGCTTGATAATACACATCTCTGGCAACAATATTGTACGAATTATGCCTCTTTTTTACTTAGAATTTTATATTAAAGTCGAGATGCATGTTCACTTTATCTCTGCCGTTCCTAAATGGAATTAAAATTATAGTTGTCCTATATAATCGACAACATCATATGAAACATGATCCATAACTCTGCAATCCCCACCTTTAACTTAGAATCTTGTGGCTTAATTTTTTGTACACAATTACAAAGCCTTATTTATTACTATATATAAATGAATCTTTTTATTTTACACCCTAAACGGGCGAGAATTCGGCAAAGGTGGAGTAGCGCTCATTTGGCATAAGTCTCTTAGTCAGAAGATTCAATCTATAGAAACAAACAGTGAACGTATCGCCATGTTAAAACTTATTTTACCAACACAATCGCTGTATGTTATTCAAGTGTATCTCCCATGTAGTAGTGAACGTTTAGATTACTTTAAAGAAGAAATTAATAAAAGTAATGATTTAATCTCGATGATGGATAACGATTCGGGATTTGTGTTAACTCCAAAATCCTAATTGAAAGTGATACACAACGTGATAAATTCATATCAAACTAAGTGCGATCTCATTACCTGAAAGTAGTAACAGGAACTAGTATGTGTACCAGAAGTAGGTTCTCATTTGTACCGGGAACTAACATGACGCCAAGACTAATCGATCATTTTGTTGTGTCAAATAGACAAATAGTTATAAAGTCGGTCGTGTTTTATTGAAGATGTTGCCCCACTAAAGGTATCACGCCACTTGTCGCTACATGTTTCATACATTTCAGTGCAATAAAAGAGTGCACATTTTCGACAGACCAAATTTGTAAAAACTCTTATGAATGGACATCAGAGAATCAAGTTGACGCGTATCGCAACTATCTAGAAAACCTACTTAAAGACACAAAGTTCAACTTTGAAAATATTGAAGACTGCTCTAATAATGAAATTATTTCATGTATTAACTCAACTTCAAATAAAAACTTACCAGTGCGATCGTTTAAACCATACCTTAACCCATATTGGTCCACTGACTTAAAACCCTTTCACCGGAAGATGAAAGAGGCGCGAGCGCAATGGCTTAGAGCTGGTCGTCCACGAAAAGGCGATTTATTCTCTAGCTATAAAGAGGAGAAACGTACGTTCAGGCGTGTTCAAAGAAAAGCAGCTTCAACACATGAGAGAAACGAATACGACCGAATCGATAGACTTGCTGAAATAGATCAGAAAGCTTTCTGAAAAGTCGTTAATTCGAAAAAAAGGAAAGAAATACAAACAGAACGGTACAGAATTTGTGTTTAACGGCGAGAGTGTGAAAGAGCCCGAACAAATTTCTCGGTTGGCAAACATATTTTACTGATTTGTATTCATTTTCAACCGATAACGAATTTGATAGCCAATTTCGACAACACGTTGAACAATGTGTTAAATCATTCTCTTCGCAAAACCAAACAAACTCGCTTTCTAGAGAAATACTTAAGAAAATGTCTACAAATGAAACACATAATGTGATAAAAAGTATACCAGATGGTTAAAGTGCGTCGTACGATAATGTAACATACGAGCATATCAAAAATGGCGGCGAGATATATGTTAACTATATAACTATTCTTTTCAATGAAATATTATCACAAGAAAATGTTCCTAAGCAGTTTAAAGAAAGCCTTACAATAACTCTTCCTAAAGGTAATGGGAAGAGTAAAACAGACCCGAACAACTACAGAGCCATTTCTCTTCTCCCAGTGATATCGAAATTGATTGAAAAAAAATTACTTACTCGAATTGAAAAGACTGAATTTAACAGTAAACTTAACCCCCTTCAACACGGGTTCCAGAAGGGAAAGTCGTGTAAAATGGCCTTGTTTATTTATCAGGAAGCCGTTAACTACTGTCAAGAACGCGGAGATACAGGAAAAGCTCTCAGAATATTTAAAAATTTACTGAATGGAGCATCAAGTCGAGTTCTCGCGTTCCAACGTGTCGCAACCATTCAACATTATGCATGGCACCAGACAAGGTAGTATATGTGCTCCGTTTCTGTACACCGTTTTCCTTGATGAACTTCTGAATCAATTAAGCGAATCTTCTGGTGGATAGAAAATAAACAATATACCAGTCTGCGCACCCACACCAGCTGATGGCATTGTGTTGATTTCACTCAGTAAAAAGGGACTCTCTGATCTTATAAACGTGTGTTATAGATACGCAAACAAATGGCGGTATGTTTATAACCCGAGGATATGTGCAGTACTTATCCATAATCAGAAACAACGTATGCGTCACGAAGAGACAATCATGATGTATGGCAAATCACCGTTACAAGTATCTACAGAGTATAAACATCTCGGCATTACCCAAAGCAAAACTCGCTAGAGGCACTCTCTTCAGTTTTAATTGTATACATAAATACGGGGTCAATCCAATTACATCAGCGCGACTGTACACGTCGACAGTTCTTCCGAAAGCTTTTTTTGGCTGTGAGTTATGGAACAATATCAACATCAGCGACATGCGTCATATGGAGGCAACGCACCGTTTTTGCCTTAAACGTATACAGTCGCTGCCAGACAGAACACGTTCAGACATGGTAAAGGGCCTCCTAGGATTCACATCCATTGAAACGTACATAGACCAACAGAAACTGAATTTCCTCGGATCACTTTTTGGAATGAAATCCACAGACATTGTATTAAAATTGTTATTAAACAGATTATTTTAATATCGTAATAACTGTTCGTTGAAACATATGGGTTTTGTGCCAGATATAATTCGTATCCTGTCCAAATAAACTTAGAACACTTTTTGATTGAATTTGAACATTCTATGTGCTTTCCGTCGAAAATATCTTGGAAAAAACCTGCAAACAGTCACTGATTTTGATGAACAATCGAAATGGATGGAGCGTATGAATGTATGTTCAGATTTCAGCAGATTCCGAGAAGTGCATTCTGAACTGACACTTTCAAACATTTGGCGAGTCGCGCTTATGAAACCAGAGAGTATCGAACTCATGACATTCCTGGCAAAATTATGTTGTACACCAGTTACAAATGTAGAAACTACTTGTTTAGTTTGTGATACAGCATATAATGACTATATCTCTCATGTAGTGTTTCATTGTCAAAATTCTGGTCTTAAAGCCATACGTGATACATTCTTAAGACAAATTTCAGTTCTTTCCGAAGAATTTCATAAACTGATCACAGACAATATAACCAGACCGTTACAATTACAGTATCTACTTGGATATGTCGACAATAGACTGACAAATGTTGTTACCCCTGAGAAATACGCAGATATCATGTGTGCTGTAGCATCATATTTAAGACATTTATTTAATACGTACACTGTTTTACAGTCATGAATCTGTATGAATGACAATATAAGCAAAATAGCTTTATTGTAGTTAACGAAGAATGTGCATTAGTATTTTGCCTTAAAATGTGTGTTTTTTAAGGAAATGCTATGAAACATATATATCTTGATGTATGATATGATAACCACGTTAAATAATTTTGTAAATAACACAGAGGCTCTGTACTCTGTCTTTATAAATAGATATGCTTTTCCTTTATAAATGCAATAACAGTTCCTCTGTATTTATACTGATATTTGTGTATTTATATTATCATATGTGACTCTGCATTGATTTGGAGGAAATAAAGGTGTATATTTCTTGCATACCAGATGGGGATTTCCGGTATTTTTACCGGTGCTGGAAAAATCCATCTTACACCCCCGAGATGACTCTCGTGCTTTAAATGACGTATTACGAACTACATATATGTAGAAGATTTATGTAGTTATTTATATTTTATTTCGAAAAACGGAATAAAAATCCAATATCTTGACAGTTCCTCTTTGTTCCTGATAGTATATTTCTCGATTCAAAACACGTTATTTTATCAAAAATTCATAACGTTACGCTGGAACTGATAAAACAAAACCGGAACTAAACATTGTTATTTGTCTTTGAAACGTCATGACGTCTTTCCTGTTTACGGACGTTGATTTCCCGCGCTTTGTTTAAATACGCTGCTATAAGAAATAGTTCTAAAAAGAAAGCCGTTCGATTGATTTTATTTTTATTATTATATCTTGATATCGGTATGCAAGAAAAAGATTCTTTCACTGGTTATAGGTGCAGATGGGAATATCCGGCTCTCGGGTAACTGTTTAGGCGGTTACTCGGTAGGAACCTCGTTGCCGCCTAAACAGTTACCCTCGAGGCCAGAAATTCCCATCTGCACCTATAACCAGTGAAAGAATCTTATAATATGATATTACTTAAAGGTGCAAAATAAAGACAAATGAATAGACATAAATCTTAAAAAAAACTACACATTTTGAAATATAGTACTAAACATTACGATAGCCGTTCAATATTCCCTTGAAATCAACACATGTACAGAGAAACAAATGATTGTTTCTGTATTTTCTTAGACTGACATGGGGGGTCATTTTGTCCTACTTTCTTGTTTATCGCTTTTCCGTAATCGGTCGGAAATTCTTCGGGATCACGTGATTTTAAAATTGTTTCAAACGAATATCCATTTAAGACGCGCAACAAAATAACTGTATTTCCATGATGGTAATTATGCACGACTTGCACGAAAAATATGAGTTGTACAAAATTTATATTTAAAATTGACAGTGACATATATTAGGCCAAGACAATGTGTTTGATGTCTAAAATCTTATTAAATTAATGTAGCCATGTGTACATAAATAAGTGTATTTAGGTAAATTTAAATCATACTTTGTTTCTGCAGTGTAAGACAGTTACTCATTTATATTCTTAAAATTATACTGAAAAGAGATTAACTGAAAAAGTTTACAGACGAAGTTGTAAAAACACTTTTATTCGGGAATGGCCTGAATTGTCCTTATGAAAACTTGTAGTATAGCTGTATATTACCTGTATTATAAGAATGATTTTCATGAAGTTTTTGTGAGTTTCAAAATTGTTGAATTCCATGTGCTAAGTTTGTAAAAATCACGTTATCGTTTGGGCATATGATATATTTTGCATCTATTTATAAATTATAGCCTCGTTTCGGAGGATTCTTCCGAAAAAGTCCGAAGATGCTCGACGGGTTCGTAAGCAGTCGGAAAGCATACTTTCGGTTTGACATAGGCAACATTTTTTGTTTATTTGTTAGTTATTCTTGAACATATGCAGTGGGCCATATTTTCAGTAAATAGGAAGTCTCAGCTACAAACTCTGGTTTTCATATAATACTCGTTCGGGTTTTAGTAATGGACCTTTAATGAATTAGATTGAAAACTGTAGTTTTAGATCATCACCTACGTCATACGTCATATGGCACAAGGTACATTACACTGGGGGGATATTCCATGATTTATGCAATTTTGTTGTAAGAATTTCTGGTAAATTTGTTGATGCGCTGTCTCTTTAATCCTGATATTACTGAATGGATTTGATTCAAACAGTTGTCCCACAAAACCACCAACATCATTATGACTCATATCTGACTAGGCTAATTAAGTATAATATGTCTTTGTGGATGGGCGACTTTGAGTCCACCTACACTTTCCTCCCATTTTCCTTCATTTTTTTTTATTTGATATAATTATAAAATGAAAGAAAAACTGTTTCCTCTGACAGTAGTTGAGCAGTATTATGGGGATATTAATTACTCAAGTGTTAGGTCAACTTTCCTCAGATATGCCCGATGATATTGTACTCTGACAGCTCTTGTTATATTTTCGCAAAACTATACCGAGTACATCTAAAAACGCAACACATAATCCTTCATTCTAAAAAATTAAATTATTATTAATAACCATTTGAATATAAATGCCTTAGAGTACATCTACTTGTTGTAGTAAAAAAACAATCGTACTAGACCATAATACGCAACAGGCCCCTGCCACTTAACTTAGCGCAGGTTTTAATTCACACAAAGCGAAAACACGCATATTCGTCAAATCCTGACCTAGTATTTATAGAAATATGAGGAAATGGCCTTAATGTCAATCATTAGGTAGACTACTACTTAACTTAAATATTTCTTTAAGAAATTCATCGATTTGTAATTGAATGACAGGTCATGGTTATAACCGAAATGTTTGTTTTTATTTTTTTATTCCATTTGGCGCATTTAATTTATCTAGTAGAAGCATTAATAAGATGTCAGTATCTACTATGAAAGCAGGGATGAAAAGGCTTTTTGCGGTTACGGTTGTATTAATAAAGCCCGGCCCGGCCCAAACCACGAAAACAGCCGCGATTTCGATTGTACGGAAACCACCAGAAACATACGGACGGAAGGCTAATATAATTACGGATGATATCGTGTCGATATCAAGTCACATATTTATTTAGAAGTTAAATTCATTTGTTTATTTTCATATTCATAGCTTTATAGTCACGTTTTCTTGTAGACCAACAGCCAAAATTTCTAATTTAACTGGCATTCATTAAAATCAACGATTTTCACCTGCTTAAAATTTGTAGGACAGTTCTGATTACATTTCCCCCCCCCCCCCCTCCACACACACCCCACCCCTCCCCCTCTTGCCAGTTTGTGAAACAGTAGGACGAAACACACATGCAGGCGACTGTACCGACACAGTAACGGCCCCTTCGCCCTAGTACAAATCCTAGTGTCACACAAAAGTTTTGAAAATAGTTCATAATGACGTAACATTAACTAGCCTGTCAAAATCTTGTGAAAATAAAAGGACATCGGACATTATGCTAGGGATTTTGCCCTAAGTTCAATGCTATTTCTTGACTTCAGTAGCTGATAGTTTTATATAACAGCTTCAAATACTGATAAATAAGTTATATTCCTATCAAAATGTCACAAAAATTAGTTTTATTTTATATTCGTTTTCTTGAAATTCGAACAGTTTGTAACTAAGGGTCATATTTTTGAAAAATTTAAAATGTGTATTTTTAGTTAAAATAAGCATTGGTATTTAAGGTATGTCTACTATGAAATATTTTAACACAATAAATAAACTGATACCATGCAGATTATCAGTTTTATTGACATCTTTGAAAATAAACGAAACGAAAAAATAAAAGTGGAACAAAACATTTGGTCCCTAACTGTACTTTAGTTATTTCCACCCGAGTGCCCATGACAACACTGATGCATTGATCATATCCTATTGTTTGTTTTCTATACATCTATTGCTATACTGTATTTATACACATGTACAATACTGACCGGGCATTATGTGGAGGATTATTATTGAATACATGCAGTGTTGTAGCTGGCCATACATTGGCGTAGTTGGCCTTTTTCAGTTGAAACGGAAGGGTGCAGGAGACTGCCTATTCCACTGTGGGTTCAAGGATGCCTTACTTTTAGCATTTTATATCAGTGGAACAGAACTTCACTAGCTAGTATCAACAGTTATATAGATATTCTTGGGGTGTATGTGTTAGTTCTTTGAGGTCCTTACTAGTATTTCGGTTTGCTTCGAAATAAGTTTCAGACGTGTGAGCGAACTGATGCTAATTCTTGGGGTGTCAGTGTTAGTTCTGGGCGAGTCAGTATTAGTTCTTTGGTTGTCAGTGTAAGTTCTGGAAGCAACCGGGTTAGTTAATGAGATGGTGTCTGGTGTAGTTCTGTTAGGGTATAGGAAGCTGGATCGAATAAAAGCAAATGTTGCTCTTAAAATGCATTCTATGTTCGCTTCAACTGTGTCCTACAATAGGTAAACAATTTGCACCGAAATGGCACTATTCCTGAACCAATAGAAGTTCGTCTGTATTTCTTTGTCATGTTTACGTTGAAGACACATATGTAATATGTCAAAGCCACTTGCTTGGTTCTTGACTTACGACAGATGCAGTTGTCTCAATCCTGATGACACCCAATCGACGGACTTAGACTGTCAAGAGGTAACAGATCTGATTGAAAAATTCATAAGATATACTTATAACGATCTGTCTGCTTTCTAGCTTGACCTTCTATGTCCGCTATTTGTTTAGTTTAGTGTTTTCTGTGCTTGAAATATTTACAAAAATGAATAAAGCTGTAGATATGTAAGGTTTAGGAAACACATGCAATAAGTGTCAAATATTTATGTAAAAATTTATTTGCTGACACCCTGTACGTAGTTTTTTTCAATTTTAAACACTTTCCCACCTGTGACCAAGTACCATTTATGCAGCATACGTATATAATAATTATTTACAAAGGCATGTGAACTATTTTGTTTCGTCACTGGGGGGAAAGATGTTTAAAACGTAAAAATGATTTATGTTCATATTTTAATAGAAAAAAAGAATGGGAAATGTCTACAAAGTCTTCATTTTTGTTCAAAAACTTGTAAACTGAAGTCACATTTATCAAGTAATGGACTTCAACTATCGTAACTATGCAATTTCAGAAGTCTAACCCTATGTCACTTTTTCCTGAATCGGATAGGCAATCTAAAAAGGAAAATGTCCGAGGTCCTTAATAATATATTTGGGTGTGTTTCATTTTAAATACAAATGTATTTCACAACAAGCGATTCCGACGCTATTGATTATGTTGATTGATGTGTTTTAGCGGAAATATACTGCGGGACAATGTGCTGGTCAAAGAAATATATAAAGATCAAGTACGATTCGTGATGTTTATTGTTTAAGAGTGATTAGCGGTTTTGCAAAATTGAAACCGGTTTCACCTAGTAATCGAATCGGATCCGATTTACCGAGTAATCGTCCCGGTCCTAATATAAATAAACTCAACCCGTTTAGGGTTAAAGTAACAATATTTACATTCGCCCTATTCTTGTTCCATTGAAAGAGAAAATCATAATAAACTGGAAATTTATTTCTTTTGTATTTGCAGCTTACGAAGCCGGCGTTAGCCGAAACGTTCGGTTATCAATAAACCGGCGAGATTTTTTGTCTTGCCGCCCACGTGACAGGCGTGCCCCGGTTTGAGTGAAACGAACTGGCCCATTCTCAGTATGGTACTGAGGACCAATCACACACAAACTACATAGCTACTGTTGTAATCTAAAACCCGGAAAAATTAAAAAAGTATACATGTGAACCATATATAGTACCTCGGCGCCTTCCCGCCATTTGCACTGCACTTTACTTTGTTTGTATAGAATCATACTTTGTTTGTATGGAATCACGGAGGTGATGTTAACGTAAACAATAGGCTTACATTCGACGTATATCCGCAAAAATGTGGGTACAGTCAAACCTGTCTATAAAGACCACACTCGGGAGAGTCAAAATATGGTCTTTTTTGGGAGGTGGTCTTTATTCACAGGTTAAAATACACTATGAATGTTAAAGTGGGAAACAAAACATGTGGTCTTTAGAGCCAGGTGGTCTCTGTTCAGAGGTGGTCTTTAAAACAGGTTTTACTGTATATACTTTCTACTAAAAAGAATCGCGCTACTTATAAAAAAGCTATAGATTTCCAGGAGAAAACGTATTGAGAAAATTCAAAAATTAAATAAAGGGAGGTAATAAATCAATGATGTATATTAACTATTTATTTGATATAAATCAATTTATTTTGAAACGTCTTGAACACTGTTAAATATAATAATTAAAATAGGAAAAGCAAGAGTTACAGGACAAAATAAAATCAAAGAAACCTGTATGTTTATATCGGTAAACCGGTATAAGTACTACTTGTAATATTGTGTCGGAGAGGGCGGATGGACCGTTATTAAACTACTACTTAAAAAAATAATACTAAAGTAGACAAGTCTTGCCATATTACGGAGTGGGTGGCAACTTTAATTCTTCTACATGCGAGAGCTTAAAATTGTTCAACGCTTAACGAAATAGCATCAAATACTTTAACGCAAATGAGGATTGCTTGGTGTAAAAAAACATCGAAAAAAATTACCCTAAGAACGTGACACACGACATTCAACGAGATACACGACAATGTACAACGACACTCGACTTCATATCGCGCAAACGTCGTGGAATTGTGACTGTCGACTTGAATTGCTTAACCATGACACAAGACATTCAACGTAACACACGACAACGAGCAAAGACTCACGACAGTCTATAGCGCAAATATCAAGGAATTGTCAAATGTCGAGGTAACTTAGGTCAATTAAATGCTGTTACTATTCTTTTTCAAAAATCAGTATTGTACTACCTCCCCTGTCACCTATGGCTCACCCAGCTTTATGAACATGGTCTTAATCTGTATCAAAGAACCGCACCTTGTCGACCATGTATAAAAGCGGTACAAGTTTAGGTCAAAAGGGACCAAACTGGGTCGAAAACCTTCCAGGCATGGTAAAAAAGCCGTTTCGAACCTTACCTTGTAGTCGTATATGACCTGCCCTGACCTCAAGGGCTACTTTATCATGGTCTCACTTATTAGATATGGTCAAAATAGGAACTTAGAAGACCAAATGGTGACCTTACATGTCCTGCCCTGGCCCCCAGGGGAATACAAGGTACTTGAACGTGATCTCAGTTGATAGCGAGGACCAATATCTACACGAACATGCATAATGCGGGTATATAAATTCGGGTTCAACACGTTTTAAAGATTTCTGTCTACATCTTTGAAAATATTCTCCAAATGCTTGCATGTTCCATGTGATTTCTTTTACAGCGCACCGCTTTGACGTTTTGCGCCCGGAGTAATAATTCTGACGTACAATATTAAATTGTGGATATTTTGTATAATAATACACAATTCCAGTCTTCTTTGTTTAATACGGAAATAAATCGGGTCGTGTTAGAATGTGCTATAACGAATGTGAAAGTCATATGATGGCCATATTTATTTTTCTAAAAGTATCAATACATGTGTATTAACGTACATTTTATAGGAAAGAAATATGCGCTTTCCACAAAGCAGAAGTAATTCACTAAAGTGAATAATGTGAGTGGCCAAAATGCTGTCCCAAATATAGATGATTTGTCGGAGGGACTGACGTAACCTGCAGTGAATATACGGTCCAAAACATACGCTAACTTACTGTGGCAGAGTTAAATGACGTACTGCGGTTAAATATCACCACTTCCGTTAAACGTGGATCTTCAATAGTAAAATAATGTGGTGTTAGCTTTAATCCCGACGGATTATATACTCATACATTCTATTACATGCTTACTTTATAAAGGCAGCCGTCTTAACATGTAGAGTTATCTATAATTATACTAACTGCTTGTACATATTAGAAGAAGACCAGGATGACCATAGAACGCTTGCCTTACCTTTAATTTTAATTTTGCTTTAACCTGTTATGACAGATGGTCAGGCATGAAAGGTATCTGTGGAATTATTTTGAAAAAGAGACAGTTTTTTGACAGGAAGATTTTAAAGTTTCCACAAAGATTCGGGATAGTAATGTCATTGTGTGTTTGGGGAGTTGGATAGGGGTGGGGTAGATGTGGGGAAGGGAATGAATAATAATGATACAAGAATTTAAAATATAGTTAACAAGTAATTTAAGGGAGAAATGGATTGGTATGTGGGGATGAGGGTAGAGGACTGAGGAAGTCAGTTTGGACAGGGAGGATGATAATGTGAATGTAAGAGACAAAGTCAAGAAACTAGGTAAAAAATTTATTTTGTGAGATATGCAGCGCTTAAGAACTAAGTCTGTTCTAGCAATTTTACTCCGGTTCCTGTTGAATTTGAATCTGAGGACTGTACGGTGCATGGATATGGCACAGCTGCAAAGATAATCTTTCGTTTTACATCAAAGTCCAGTTAGTAAATTTGATACACCTTTTGAGATTATTGATTTTGCAGTGTTCAACTTTTGATAACAATTCAGATTTTGTATAATTTAGACTGAATTCGTAAAAAAAAAGCTAACAGACATACAAAGATCACAGCCGTCCACAAACAACTTTTACTATCGAATTCTTTGCGTTTTTATTATATTTACAATGACGAATACAGAAGATTTTATTCAACACAATGAACAGAAAAGAGAGAACAGAAAATACAAATATATTTGTGTGGTTTTTTTTTTTGGTTGAAAGGCCAAGAAAACCCGAAGTCTGTGGTGTGCAAGGATAATGGAGTAATTGAAGTATAAAACTAATAAAGGAAATAAATCTAAAGATAGTTAATTTCGATGGATGATAACTACACATACATGTATAATACATTTTCTTAAGCTGGTTTGCTTCAAATTAGTTTGACCAATGATTTATAAATGATTGTTTGAAGCCAAAATCAACTAAACTTTAGGCAAATATTCAGTTCAATAAATTGTCGTTATAGTACTATAGCTGATATCAAAGAACTATATATATTTTGATCTTTTTAAGCTATGTTTAAAACATAAACACGTTCAATCAACATCACCAAAAATGAGTATATGGATCGGAGACCGCAACAAACAAGCATTTGCTGCAAGCATGCGTGGCTAACCTTTCCACAACCGATGTACGTCCAAACTTCAACTCTGTTTCAAACCAAATGTCTATCTACTGTTAAATCTAACAATGTTCGTGTTAACCCTCCTTTTCAAACCTTGTCTCCGACAATACCAAGTTTTATCAATATAACCTTAAACCTGACCAAACTACATGACCATTGTATATTTATATGGCCGTATGACGCCACTTGCACTTATATTCGTCTTTTACACAGGCTACAGTATATCAGTATTTTCAAACACAGTTATAGACTTAGACGTTGTCACGTGCCTCGAGGTAATTACTGATTTCTGATCATATTGAAATCATACACAACTTACAATCTACTGTTATTTGCTAATTGAATCCTTCTCAAATTATATATAAAATGCAGATGATAGACGTAAATTCCCGAAAGGAACGTAAAGGATATCCCGACACTGTCATCTTTTCTTCCGCACAGTTCGATTTTCTACTTTTCCTTCTGACCTACCGCCCTTCAGTCCCAGATATTGTCTCTCATTAAGGAATAAGTCGATAATTGAAATTAATTTACAAGCACAAGCTTAATCCTTTGATTGTACTATAGTTCGAACCCGGGAAAAAAGGAGAAATAAAAAGATGTTGTTGTTCGTACTTTACTGAAAGAAAACCAACAATTAACATCTACAATGCTTGTGGCATATTAATTCTGATAAAAGAATATAATGAAATATGATAACAATAATAATCTGTATTCAGTTACGATTATACATAACTTATACATACGTTATCAAAGTAATACGTTAATTTAATACAATCAAAATTCATTTTTTTTTATATTTCATTATTTTTAGTTTTAATTGTTTCGTCATATTTGAACAGAACAACTAAATGAAATCAGACTTTTATTCTAAGAACTTTCATTAATAATTTGTAAAAAGTAAACCAAACATTAACACCAACGATTTTCGTTTCAACAGAACATGGCAGAACATGACAGTCCCCTCTATAAAGAGTGCCAAGTTATTTTGCATATATGGTACAGAAGAATAATACTACTTAGGTAATACTAAAAAAAGTAAAATCCCCATCGCAGAATTGTTTATACTGTGCAAAGTCCAAACATTTTTTGTGGTTGGTCAACTTTTATCTTAATCCAAATTAATTACATGTTCAATCAATCCACTTTTATTACTTATAAAACGAAAATGCAATCCAGTTCCGATAATGTTCCATTAATGTCCACAATATAACTATTAAATAAACTTGAAAGCGTTTATCTTATTATCACTCGTGTATATGTTGCATCCCCCGCTCGATCGCCGACAAATTTGGGGAATCCAATGTGTTAGAACGATATCACGTTTTAACCAAATTCTAAATTTAGTTAGAAACTGCGAACACAAGAAACGTCTTCAGGCAATCTTAAATCAAGTTCAAGAGAACAAAAGAAATTAAAATGATTTTTACTCTCTATTGTGTTTATCTTATGAATAAGTGTCAACTTATTCATAATTTTGTTTCAAAATGTTCTAAATATTATTGGTCTTTATTGTAACATTTGTTGTAAGTTTGCCTGCGAATCACAAAAAGACGAAAACTTAGGGAGCCTTTATTGTTACAAGAAACGCAAGTGCTGTACGCCGTTTATGGCGTTTATATCTGTTGTGTTTCCGATGTTAAGGAACTGAATAACAGTTTTTTGGCGCATTAAATGTGCCGTCCTTTCGTTGCTTCATGCTTAAAACTAAGAAATAACGAAACTGCAAATGATAGAAAGTCGTATTTTCATTTTTTTGACATCCGGTAAACATGCGCAGTGCATAGTTTTCATAAAAATCTTGCTCGTTTTTCGAAACTCTGGTTTCTATTATAGACTATTGACAAACAATTCTTTTCTGTAATTGTACAAATTTAACACATGTCATAGAAAGCTTATTATGTCGCTTTGTTGCGTGTTATTCTTCTAAGTTATCTTCTCAGAGACTTTATTCGTCAAAAAAAAAGAAATATTAAAAAAATAAGAGAAGTGGGACATTAATTCTTGTTGGCGTCCTGGATATTTCTATAGTGATATGGACTACGGTTAGTTTAGAAATATTGATGAGCTTTTCAAAAATGTATAGTTTATATGCATTAAGTATTTCAAAAGTTCAAGCCTTTGAAAGTTTCAGCGACATTTCAAAAAACATCAATCTTAAGGAAGGTAGCTAAAATCCAATAAAGGTATGCATTACGAAACGTTATATATCAATGCCATACTAATAAGCCATCTACGAAACAAGAAGGATAATGACATGCTTATCAGTTATTCTGTCGCATTGACAATTCACGAGATTATAATAGCATGTTATTTCAGCTGACTCCAATTATTTGCTGAAACCTTTAATTTTTACACCGTGACAAAGAGATTTTGAGGGATATGCGGGTAGATTACTGCGTGGAATGATTACCGGATAATAATAGTATACAATGTCGCGCTGCAAATTTACGAATATTTAGTAACACTTATACAGGTATACATTTAGCAGACTGGAACGATTTTAGAATATTAATGGTATGGGTCAAGCAGTGTTAAGGAAAGCAGTTTTAGTTACATCATTATGTGGAAATGACAGTTAATTTCCGTTGGTTTTCAAATTATTTGATGCACCGTTTATCCATTATTAGCTATAGCGTGTCTACATTTTCAATGCTTAAGTACGTAAACAGAGGCACAGGTAGATTAGGTAATTTCAGAATTTTGATGGTAATTTGGAAAAAAACTGCCAACTAATTGAAGTAGTATTGTCAATAATTTGTTTAATGTTTCTATATTTACAAATGATAATAATAAAAATAATTTGCATCTTGTAAGTGCAACCAAAGAAAAGTATAATGATTATTTATGTATCGTAACAATAAGAAAATTGTCGTGATTATTACTTTTGAAAAAAAGATAAGTACATATGTCAAATGGGCCATCTGTCTGCCAGAATACGTTGTCAGGTATCTCTCGGCAAATTCTATGTAAGAGCCACGCCATGAGAAAAGCAACATAGCGCGTTTGCATCCACGCATTCTAGTCAGGTTCCATGCTGTTCGCTTTGAAAGCTATAGCAATTAGAAAATCAGATAGCGAACATCATGGATCCAGACCAGCCTTCGTATCCCTGGATCCATGCTGGTCGCAAACGCACTATGTTGGTCTTTTTATGGTGTGGCTTATTTCTTAATTTACTTTCCTTAGCTTCGATGTCGTGGTATCTTTAATACCAGCAGTACCGCATCAGTAAGCTAGTGGTAGAGTGTCTTATGTCTTGTCGTCAGACTAGTGTCAGTATAACCTGACTAGGTGGAGTATATTGTCACACGCATATGGCGTGATATCCAAGTGGGACATCACTATTCAATTTGACATTGTGCTTATTGCTAAAAGTAGACATTGTCTTTTACATTGACTGAAACATTGTTAAAAACAATGCTTTATACGGACACACGTACACGCACACACAGGCAAACGTGCGCGTACACACGCTGAAAACGTTTTGGTATGCGTTAACCTGTCCATGAAAGCACATACGCACATACGCATGCACGCACACACAGACACACTTGAAACATAATCATAGGCGTTTAATCAAGGAATAACGAAGTAAACAAGTTAAAGTTATCAAAAACCTATAGAAAAATAGTCTTTGAAAACGGAGAACATGAGCATGTTGTTTTGTTTTGTTTTAACCTTAAGAATCATTTAGCCCTTTACTGTAAAGAATTTGTATAATTTCAACCATATTATGAAAACTTAATGTTATTAAGATATTTTTGTGGCATGCTTTTGCGCATTTGATTTTATTTCTTACCTATTTATAAGTTATCCCTTTCGATTAAATTTGGCTGTCGTGGATTGGCAAGGACGGATCGCACTCGGCGCTTGTGTGCCTCGTGAGATCCAATCTTGCAAAATGCACTCGCTCCGAATACAGCATCACAGATCGAGCTACTATTATAATAGCTTTATTTCATAAAATCAGATTGACATAGCACACAGAAGGAACATCAAATTCAGAACCGTTTACACGTACAAATATGTACCAATGTTTTCAATCATCACTATGTTCTGTGTCTTTTCATTCCGTGAAGAACATTGAGGTATGCATGTTCCAGAAAGAAATCCACTGTTAAAAGCGCACTTATTTGTGGCTTTCAAAGTTTGATAATAGTATTTTAAATCCGCTATCATCAGAAAAAAAATATATCTGAATGACGACATTGTTTGTGCTTTGCTACATTAAGCTAATCTAAAGTACACAATGTACCATGGTTTCTAGGTTGAAAAACATTATTACAACTTCTGCTGTCATCATTATCTTTGTAATCGGAATCAAGTAAGTAGGTAAATAAATTGTATTTGGCATTTAGTGCACATCTTAATCGTGACATAAATCAATGTATAATATATATCAAACCTTAATTTTTCTAGTAACACAAATGCACACACATTAAAAGTTTCGAGGTGATCTAAATATCATTACTGTGAAAAGGTGAGTTTACTTAGCATGTACTAATATCATAAGTAATATCACTACAGTAAGAGACTCATCTTCATCAATGTTTGTAGAACTCTGTTGCTACAGAAGTATGTGTGTGTGTGTGGCAATCTTGTGACATTCTGTCAGTCTGAAGTGTGTTACCGTAACAAAAATAAGACCTCAATTAGAAAACCCCTTATTTGACCCTGTAAATTCATTATAGGCACAAGGAATTAACAACTGAACGTCAATCTCTTTCATTGCTAGTGCCGCAATCGGTTTTCATTGCTTGTGCCGCAATCGGTAAAACTATCTATGCGGCAAATGTTTATTCTGCTATAATGTTTTTGTGAGGATATTATTTTTTAACGTTATACTTGTTGACTTCCTCTCAAAACAAACGTGTATTCACCTTTTTAAGTGTCTTAAACTAACATATTAAACTGATTGTAATCTTTGACGTATTAACGTTAAAGGTATAGTTTAGTTTACTTATATATTCCTACTCATTTTGGCCTATAAAATTCCAAACTTAACATACACACATGTTCCCTGAAAGTTTATGTAAGTAACTCTGGTCACCCGATCTGGTATAAATTCATTTCGTCTGTCTTACATCCGATGAAAACACAATTTTCCTCCTGTCATCAATTTGAATATAATTTCGATTTGTGCATGGCCATAGGTGCCTTTAAACTTTATAAATCATTGTTAGTGTTATATATATATTAAAAAAGTCAGCAAAATCCTTGTGCTGGTATAAAATATATAAAAGTTTAATTTGCAAGGAATTTACAGCAGTAGACTTCTGTGTTTTTTTCAATTAGTTTAATTCTTCACTGCAAGCGCTTTCAATTGTACACATATCTTCAGAATTGAAAGCGCTTAGATAAATATACCGGTTCCGGATATCAGTTGTTGGAAAACACACGCAATAGCGCAATAATAATTATTATACTTTTTGGAAGGAAGTTATATCACTGAACATCGTTTGAATACAAATCTTCGTTTTTATTTCAATTGTTAGACTGTTTGATAAACGTTCTAAATACACTAAGCCTTAAAAAAGGTGTGTCAGCACTGTCGTAAGTGTCGTATTGCAGCGTTATTTGTAATACATACAGGTTTTATGTAAACTGATGCATAGAAATACCGTCCACATTTACATTTGCTATATCTTTTTAACTACAAAGAATTATTGAGTAACATGTTCAAGTGTGAACATACGCATTTTAATTTGTACATATTACATCATTGTGTTTCCTTAAATTCGTCATTGAAACGAAGCAACATGCTTCTCACGTTTCATTTGACTATGGCCAATTTACTGTACAACTTCGCAATCACATTTTGAATAGCATTTGACTCATATGGCATATACCAATGTTTCGCAAAAAGGTTCACGCTTTATTATAAATTCTAATTAAGTACTAATTAGTAATTCTTGCATCGTGAGTGGTTGGCAAGTTCGTTAAAGCATTCACATTACAGATATATAACCGCTACAAGCCGGTCTTACGTATTTGAGCACGACCGCACACCAGTGAGAGCCAGATGGTCCTAAGTATATCAGATTTCTTTTATTAACTACATTTGTTACCTTCAGAGACCATGGGACAAATGTCATATACACTGAATCCGTGCCAAATGTCAAAGATGTAGTCTACCGGCAAGATTCGTTTCAATGTTTACGATACCATTGACATGGTACTAATTATCCGCTGCAGATGTGAACGTTATGCTGATGAAGGAGCAAAATAGATCTGATGGAGGTAATGTTATGGCTTTATCTGGATAATGGTGGTCATCAAATAGCCGGCATTCATTAAAATTTAAACAAGCAACGTAATGATCTCGACATTTACCGTCAAGTGCTGGTTCAGGTGCAGCATCAATGTAAGCTGCCATGTTGAATCAGAAGTACAAGGCATAACATCAATGTAATTTAGTGACTGGTTTGTCAATTGAATAATACATTGTAACTTTTTGTATGAGCAAGAAAACACCGTTACAGCAACCCTTGATATGGAATGGTATGCCATTTCAAATGATGTCATTTGACGTTACGTCCAGTCGGTACGGTAAGGAATCGTTTATATAATTCATTTCGTTTATAGGAAAGGTGAGTATGTAATCGTTTTTGTGCAAACAAGATAAATTCAAAAGTGTTGACAGTAATTTAACCTGTAAAAACCAGCGCCTTTAATCTTTGATTATGACGAAACGCATAGCATAATGTCAAATACGCATAATGTATGTTATAGGTTGCATATATCATGGAAGCATATTGCATATATCATGCCTGAAAGCTTACATCAAACTGTTTTTAGCGTTAAGATTTTAAACCTGACTGTCGATCAATCATATATACTTATCGTTAACCATATATAACTACGTTATGTATAGTTCTAACTGAACCGTTATATGAAAGAATTGGCGAAAACACCGTTGACGAAACAAAACAGAAACAGTATGAGTTTGTCACTAGATACTGAAAGGATCAATGATTGCCGCAAACAGCAAACAGTTCTATGCCTTTTTAAACTACATTTAAGACGGGGCATTACACAAAGTTGTATCCTTCATATAATTAATAAAATATGTCTATCTAAAATTGGTTCCGACTTAAGTCATACCGAAAGCATTTGAATCCAATTGTTGCTGTCTGCTTTTATTTGCATTTATGGTGAATGAGTCCTCAATAAAGGCATAATGGTTTGTTCCTTTGTAGAACCACAAACCCTCCTTTAGTTAACTAAGATGCTATAATTTTATAATAGACAAAATCCATTTGCTATAAAGTTACCCCAAGAAAGTGAATCAGTTGTGTTAAACTATTTCCAAACTATTTCCAAATAATATGGGGCGCAGTTAAAATTCAACCAACATAATTAAGCTATTGCTGTACAACAATATATTCACATTAATTTTATCGTATTTAAGCAATTACACATATTGAATTCACTGAAGTTATGAATATCATCTTGTTATAAGGGTAGATGTCTTCTTGTACGTTTTCCTTTAAAAACTTATATTTATAACCGCAACCAATGCATTGAAACTTTTTATTGACACGAAAAAAATCTGGAAAAAAGTTAAACTTCAGACTAAAATTTCGTATCGGGTTACCAAAAGGAAATAAAATGAAACAAGTTCCCCTTAAAATTTTTATTTTTATGACTAAATAATTTACAACTCTGTAGCGTGATGTAGGTTCTTGCATTATACCCGATATAAATGTGGAATTTTTGGGAAGACTTTTTTCTAAGATTTTTGATATTTAAAACTGTGGTTAAAGATACTAATAATAAAACATTTCAAAAAAAAAATATTCTACAAAACTCTACGACAGGGTGAAACCCCGCTACCTATTTTTTTAACAAAGTTAAAATGCATGAAAAAAAAATTGACATCGAAAGTAAATAAATCATTTTTATCCTAGAACGTGAAGAAAATGAATAAAAGAAATTTTAGTTTTAAAATTTAAGTAAATAGGGTTAAGACCATGCACGTTATTCACTTGGAGAAACAAACATTTAAATAAGGGTCGCCGGCAACTGTTTTAAAAAGGGGGTTTGAAAAGGGAACCGTAAACATATTTGTTTTACCTTTTTTCATGTACTGTGTGCCTTTTACAAAAAAAAGGGTGATGACGTCATTTCTCTTGAGTGAAATTTTCCCTGCAACTAGGGATTTATCGCTTTCGCCCATGTAAAATTTTGAAAGTGCAACCCCATTAACGCACAACTTGCAAAAGCTGTATTTTGGGCCAAACGATCTAGTGTTAATACGACGACCAATGGTACACCCCGGGGAATAAATTGAAAATTTTCCCCATTTCGCTGTCATGTTATTCCCAATGTTCCCAGGACTTTTGGAAACCTTATACCTGACCTCCAATGCACTATTGTAATGTCAATTGCGGTAAAAGCTACGTTGGCTCCCGCAAAAAGAAACGATTAAGCGCAATTCGTAAAATAATTTCAATATGATCTGTAAAAAAGGACAAAGCAACGATTCATTACGGACAAAGTCTCTCAAAAATTATATATTGCACAACAGTTACGTATTTCATGTGTCTGCGGGAAAAAAACAGTGCCTATTTCCCCTTTTTTCTATGTTTTATAGGGGTTAAAGCCGCACGGTCTAATTCTGTCATAACTTAATTGCACACCTGTTTTCGTTGAAATTTATACGTTTTTGACTTTTTTTTGTCGTAGATTCTGGGCAAATTTTTGCTTCAGAATTTTTTTTAACGGGAAATATCTTGCGTTTAAATTTAATTTTTTTTCAATTGAACCCAAAAACTATATTTTAATTTGAACTATTTTTCCATTAACTTTTCTGAAAGTAAAAATGTTTTTACTACTTTTTTTTTTTTATTAAAAGCATTCTATTGTCAAAGCTAAAAATGCCTTTGTTCAAAAATTTCCTGCTACAGTTTTGGGGTTTCGTATGCCACAGTTTCCGTTTTGTACAAAAAAAATATTATTTTCTTAATTTCCCAAAAATTTTTTCCTTTAAAATTTTTAAAGTTTAGATATTTGAGAAAATTGGGAAAAAGTTTGATTGAATTTGCTGTTTGGGAAAAAAGTAAATCTGCATAAAACTAAAAAAGTTTTTATTATTCATCCTTTTCGTTATAAATATACCCAAATATAACACAAAGGTAGGGGAACGTATTAGTGAAATTTTTAAACGTACTTATTAAATGCATGACGTGCGAAAAACCTTTTCAACATCATTTACCAACGTTTGAAACCCCAAAAAATTTATCAGGAATATTAAAGACGAAAATATCACCAGGGGATTGCTGCTTTTTGCATAGGGTATTTGTTCACTGTTACCCAAACATTGTTTTCCGAACTTTGATGGTGCCGGATCTGTACAAGTGCGATTTCGTGATTGAATACCTCCTCCACAACTTTCGCTGCAAGCGCTCCAATCGCCCCAGGTGGACCATTCTCCATCTGTAAAAATGTTTATAACGTTAGTTTTAAAAGAACATTCACCATGAACACCTTTTGATTTTAGAGTGGGTTATTTCTAGACAATGATCACGGTCATTATCAATCGAAGAGATCAGAAGTAAGTTTGAAGTGGTTGTGTTGGACAATCCATCCGTCTTTTAATAATTTGACTTCCGCTGAACTTCAACTTACGATTACCAAACCGGAATTGCTTCGGTTTTATTATGCTCAATGTATGGTTGCTTGTGAATGTCAAGATTGTTCATGCGTACATTGTTGCCTATATCATGTGGTCTGATAAATTTTGTAATTAATGTTTTGCTGATTTACTATACACCTATGCTATCATTACTATGTCTCAAATCAGACAGGTCTGCATTACTCTCCTGTTCGCTTACGTTGTACATAAGATCAGCATACCTTTTTGATCTGCTAATTCATTTTCTAGATATTCGATCCTCGTCGTAACTTCCTTGAATTTGGTTTCAGTTTCTGTCTTCAGCTGTCTCAGCCTCAACTGAAACGTAAGAAAACTATAGACCTGAGCTGATGTGTGTTAATATCCGTTATTTTAATAATCGGTTAATCGTCAAATGTTTCGATCAGTTAACCAATGCATAAAATCAAACTCTCCACATAATGCCCGGTCAGTATTGTACATGTGTATAAATACAGTATAGCAATAGATGTATAGAAAAAAAACAATAGGATATGATCAATGCATCAGTGTTATCATGGGCACTCGGGTGGAAATAACAGTAATGAAGTACAGTAAGGGACCAAAAGTTTTGTTCCACTTTTATTTTTTCCGTTTCGTTTATTTTCAAAAATATCAATAATATCAGTTTATTTATTGTGTTAAAATATTTCATAGTAGACATACCATAAATACCAATGCTTATTTTAACTAAAAATACACATTTTAAATTTTTCAAAAATATGACCTTAGTTACAAACTGTTCGAATTTAAAGAAAACGAATATAAAATAAAACTATTTTTCGTGACAGTTTGATAGGAATATAACTTATTTATCAGTATTTGAAGCTGTTATATAAAACTATCAGCTACTGAACTCAAGAAATAGCATTGAACTTAGGGCAAAATCCCAAGACAACACATTCTTTACTAGTTTCGACCTTTATGTCTTCGTCAGAAATAACAACGTACAAAACAAACGACGTCACGTCCGTTTGGACGCGAACGTCAACGTGACAAAAAGCGCAAATATAGAACATATTTCTATTAATGTACATATAGATACGGATCATAATGATACGGCGGGTATTTATCGAAAACATATTTCTTCGATATGAAGCAGAGACAAAATAAAACCCAACATATCTACATGACAAATTTTGAAGTATACATGTGAAGCATAAGCGAGAAAGTCAGTAACTTTATTCAAATATCTCATGAAGTTAAATGATTACGAAATGTAAACCAATTGTTCGTAAAGTTAGGATTAGCGAGTTACACACCCTCGAGGTGTTTTAAATCAAATATAATGATTGTCGTAGCACATCTTTCATCACATTTATCATTTTACACTGTATTTTCCCCACAAAACAGACGTTTTATATTTCATTATTTTGATCTCTTATAATTTTAAGAAAAGATAATGCGACAGACCAGTTACCGACTTTACTTAAAAAATGAGCGGACGTTTCAGCAGTTAACAGGTTATGATAATCGATTGATTGTAGAAATCTCTAATGCGTTTATAAATATAATTTATCGCATTCATTTTTCATACCAAAGTTAATTACTCATGATAGGATAGATAAGGAAATGTATTTAAGTTTAATTTTGAATAAGTTACACTAAGGGAATTTAAATGGCACGTCAACTTGTTAGTGGAGGAAAAAAGAACATTACTTCAGAATGGCAGGTACCTTAGTTGACACATATCATTTTCATAGTTATTATAGGCGTGGACAGATGATATATAACATTATTATTTTCTTCACGTTTCATAATACTATTACAAAACGATTTAAAAGGAGATGAACGAGTAAATTCTTCAAACATGCAAGCTAAATTAAAAACTTTATTCGAACTTACCATAAGTGCCTGCGAATCGTGTGAATCGTCACAAGCCTGTTCTGACCAAATATGTCCAATACTTGCACAAATCAGGAGCAAAATATGCATAAAGTGGAATACATTCATTCTGAAATGAGTAAAGAAATATGTTTATATAACACTTCCTCCCTTTATCCGTCTATTTAAAACGGATTACTTATGAGTACATGAAAATTTATAACAAGGAAGTGATCCGACAAGCCGTGTTAAAAGCTATTAATCTTACAATGTGAAATTTGCAAGGGGTTTAAATTACATTTCAAACATCTTTTCAGCTGCACAATCTCTACTTTTGTTACTTTATAAAAACAGACTCTCATATTTCATGATCATAACCTCTTTAAGCGATTCAAATTTTTTGGGATAAAGCTACTCGCTCGCAGTTTAGTAAAAGGTTTACGTATCTTTACTTACATACAAATGTATTTAATTTGGATGGCAAATGTACATATGACATTAACTAATAACAAAATAAGTAGAAACTGATATTAACTGGTAAATTAGATATTTCTAAAATAAATAAAATCTAAAATGCAAAATGTTAATATGTTTAGTTCATTTGGAATTCTGCACCGCTTTATTGATCATCAAAAATTGGTCGGTAGCATCTTGGTACGGTTCGCTCTCTCTTTTGTTTTAATGGTTTTCTCTTGAATGATTTATGAAGTCACAATGGAGCTGAAAATAAAACAGAACAGTTGAACAACTTATTCTCATCAACCATTTACCAAACCTGGCCTGTAGCATCCTGTAAAGATTATTCAAACGGTTCTGGTTACCTGACGTTAGGGGCCATCATAACTAAAATATAAACCTTGTCATCTTACAAAAAAAACTTTACAAGATTTATATATGTCATTTTTTGATGGAAACTCTCGAGCAATGGAGTGTTTGACAATGTTTGAAATAACTTAATTTGTCTTCATCTCAATATATGAACAACAGCTTAAATTACGTAAAGGTATACTTTGATATCTCAATTGATCCTTTAGGACACAACTATGCTTTACTAATTTTCTCAAGTCTCGTTTTGGATTTTACGATTTAGATTGCTAAAAATGTAAAACATTTCTCAAGTACAGTCACTGCCAGCGAGGTCAAAACGAACGGATACGGCGAGGACAAAACGAACGGATAGAGCGAGTATAAAACGGACGGATACAGCGAGGAAAAAACGAACGGATACAACGAGGACAAAACGAACGGATAAAGGAAAACATGAACACATAAAGCAATGCCCAGAAACGGACAAAATATTCGAATGATACATCTATTTATATCTTTCCTCTGTCTAATTTATATACTGCTGATAACGAGCAGGTTTACAAATGAAAGCTGGTCTTACTGACAGTGTTTTCTGTTTATAATATTTGCAGTTTTGCAGTGCTCATGACCATCAATTTTCATTAATGGAATCAATATTATTGTAACCAATAACACACAAGCCAACAAAACTCAATAATGAGTATGGACATAATAAGTGGTGTCGATAATCATGATAATATAGTAATTATTTCAAATATCTAATATTTTTAATTGAAATTTTAATGGTTTTTACAACCATGCCATATGATCTTGATTGCACATGTTTATATTGGGCATCCCTTGGTTAAATTTTCTGTAGCAGAAATTTCACAAATATATCTCTCACAAGTTCTAAAATGCCAAAGTGGCAAACTTAAGTGGAAACATTCGAATAATGAAATTTCAATGTAAAGCAATTGTAATATATATAATACCACGGAAAATAGGCATTCAAACAATAAAACGTGTAGACAGTTTAGTATATTAAGACGATCAATTAAGTAAATTTGCAATTCATGTATTTTGTAAGTTCCTATTTGTGTCTCAAAAGAGCAATCCAGCTTTTTTATTAATAAAAACGGAAAGGAAAGATCTCAATGAGTTTTATTATATTAAGTATTACAATTTTCTTGCATTTGCAAGATAAAAATCTTGTTTACACTTTGCTAGTTTATACGTT
This sequence comes from Mercenaria mercenaria, assembly GCF_021730395.1. Classification (NCBI taxonomy): domain Eukaryota; kingdom Metazoa; phylum Mollusca; class Bivalvia; order Venerida; family Veneridae; genus Mercenaria; species Mercenaria mercenaria. The sequence goes on from NC_069378.1 coordinate 46,898,053, forward strand.
ATCAAACTGTTTGAATAAAAAATATGACTATTAAAATAAAAAAACATGCTAGGTTTTCCGAGATGAGTAATTGTTAATGTTTTACTCTATATTTAAACAAACTGCACCTTTTTTGCTTTCTTTTGAGTATTAAGTTCTTTGTTATACAATTGGCTTACTGAGGTTTAAAAAAGTAGTTAACTAAAATATTTTTGCAATTGGCATAGAAATTTTAATCATCTAAAAGAAGAACAAAATGTTTCAAGGTTGGAGAAATAAAGAGTAATGAAAATTTTAATCACGTTAAAGTAAAAACTAAGAGAAGTAAAAGATTCAAAATAATCCCCTTTTAAATGTTCTCATTTTCTAAACAACATCTAAACATCGTCAGTATGTGCTGCTTATTTGCGACTGCAACTTATCTATAACAATTATGTTTCACAAGGCAGTATGACATTAAAATAATTAAATAAAAAACCCGCTGAATTGAATACTAAACATTTACAATGCAGCTAATGCGTGTACGTTTTCAGTCATTTTATTGCACAGTCAATGGTGTATATTTCTTTTCAAATACTGCACAAATATGATTGAAACGTCTGTCGGGGTATCATGTTTACTAATATGGCTTGATCTTGTAAAATGATTCAGCTAAATCTCAATTTTCTCCGCAAATTTATCACAATCCTTCTATCCATTTCACCTTTTAAGAAGAAAGATATGAAAAAAAAAGAAAACATATTATCACTTTAAAGTAAATAAAGATTGGATTGCTTCTAACGCGATATCGCAGGCATCTAATACTGACAACGATGAAAAAAATAGTACGTTTCACATTTTATTCACTTAACAAAGAAACCCTATTAAATAACATGCGTAATAAATGATGGTAGAAACTCAACAGAAAATAGAAGGTTTTTCCTTTAATTAATGTGATATCTATGCATTGTCTGTTTCTGAAGCATTTCGCAGCTTATTTCATCACATTTGTCAGTTATGATGTGCATTTTAAAACTTCTTTGTTACCTCCCCTGTTGTTTCACTTGCTGTCATCTACCAGTTCCGGTAACCAGAATGCAAAAAAAAAAACAGTCAGAGATTTACTTACCTTCTTAATTACTATGTAAATAACTGATAAACATAGATTTAATAGAGGCCTCCGTGGCCGACTGGTTAAGGTCGCTGACTTCAAATCACTTGCTCCTCATCGATTTGGGTCGAGCCTCATTCGGAGCGTTGAATTCTTCATGCGAGGAAGCCATCCATCTGCCTTACGGAAGGTCGATGGGTCTTCCCAGGTGCCCTCTCGTGATGAAATAATGCATCGAGGGGCACCTACGGTCTTTTTCCACCATAAAAAAAGCTGGAAAGTCGCCATGTGACCTATAATTGAGACGGTGTGACGTTATACCCAACAAAATAAATAAATAAATAAATAGATTCAATATCTTGTCACAAAACTGAACAAAGAAAGTTGTCTCCCTTGATTTCCACGCTTGATTAAATAATTATTGATTAATGCGCATTAGCAAAAAAAAAAAAATACAATACTAAAAGAATTATAGTGAGCTTTACAGGCACGCGTATCGAACCTGGGATGAAGAAATATGACACACAGCTGCACAGATGAAAACCGTGTTTTAATCCTAGATTTTAATATGTGTCAAAAGGGCCCTTTGAAAGGGATTAACACAATGGAGACTGACCATAAGTCTAGAACTACGTTTCTACATTTTAGAACTTACTTTTGTATTTTAAAAATATATACTTTCGTTCTGTCTATGTTGGGTTATTAAAGTGTAATATTTTCTTAAAGACAGAGGAAAATATTTTGAATTTTGAATTGAACAATAAAAATAGTAAACATTGAAATATTTGTCTCTTTAACGTGAGAGTAGAAAATTATGTTTCTTTCCCCGTTATCAAAGATTCTATAACATGAAAAAGTTAGCAATTCATTTACTGTTTTCTCTTTTCTTAAATTTTAATTTGTATTCACTGTTGTGTGCAACCAGATTTATTTTAATTCTATTGTATTTCTTTTTTCATGAAGAAAGTGTGGTGATAATAAAAAAATAGTAACAAGTTGTTTTAAAAAGTGTTCAACTTGCAGTGCCTCATTCGCCATTCCTTTTAATCTGCTTAGATTCGAAGTTTTAAACAAATTATTTTTTCCCATTGTTTTTCTTTTGGCCTTTGACAGGTATGTCTCCTTCAATATGTGATTCGAGAAATAACTCCCGGGTTTTCCCCATCTGCAAATCCATAAAGGAGCTAAAATACGTATAAGTTAGCAACTGAACTGGATCTGTGTCTTTTTTCGTATAATTGTTATGTTTATTACATTTTTTTCACAAAATGTTTGTCTTGTCTACAGGAAGATATTGTATTTAGTAAATCGGATCCGTATAATACAGTGTTTAGTTTGGAAAAAAAATGTTCGTAAAAATAGACCACTTGCAGCGAAGCACACATTCCTTTTTACTACTATTTTAAAAAAGCAGTACGGGAATCAGAATGTATGCTATTACAATTATATTTTTTCTTTACCTGTGACAATTTTTATATGTAATAAGACCGCCCATATTTCACCTTGGAGACTTGTATAAAAGTTTTAAGGTTTTTAATAGAATAGATGACAGCGAAAGAACAGTGGTTAATTAATTATTTTTATTATTTTTATTATTATACCAGATTTATATAGCGCCCTTTTTCATGATCAATTTCACGTTAAAAGGCGCTTTACATAGTTCAAATTGCAGCCACACAGGGCGCATAATTCATCCTCTACTAGTACAGACACAGAGCGATTGACCAGAGGGACAGAGTGAGAAAAAGCCCCATGACAGAGAGATCAAAAATCAGATACAGACTTGTCGGCTTATTAGCCTTGCTCGTTGCGAATAGACAGCCGGGTTTTCTTTAACGTGTCCAGTGTATAGCACTGTTTCACGCACGGATTGCCTGGGTTCCTGACCAGTACACTTAGTTGGGTGGGAAACACTGAAAATTCGTTCTGAAAATTCCCGGGTAGCTCCCGGGGATCAAACCCCCGACCTCAGGATTGGAGGTCAGTGTGCAAACCACTGAGCTATCCGTCCACCTCACAATAATATGTCAAAAATATATAAAGACACGTAACAACAAACGCAGACATTAGTTTTCAGAAATAAACCTAAACAGTTTGAAAGAGTTTTATGTTTTGTTTAATGTAGGGAGACTTTTTTTAAAGGGCACGTGGATTTCCTTGTTAATATTCATTCTAACTCCACTTTCCACCAACTTTCGACCTTTATTTACTTCCCCAACCCCTTCCTGTCTTTCTGTTTTTGTTATAATTAAAGTGTACTTGCTCTTGGCCCGTCTACAATTTTTTCCATTACAGCTTTTTTTGGTGTGGGCCTGCTTTGCGGTATATGGCTCTATAGTGTTCTACGTAAAACCTCCACAATGAGAAAAAGTTTTAAGAAAGTTAGACTGCATCAGTTGTAAACACCTCTGCACCCCGCACTTTATATCGATTTAAAATAACCAAAAAACATGAAAAATAAACACACACTAGTATATAACAATGTCAAAGCAATGACTGTAGTTGAACTCTCGAATATTTGGGATATTAGTCAATTCACATTTTACATTACAGACGTCATTATGTTATATAAGCGTTATCACGCGATGCTCTCCAAATCCCGGTATCATAGCTGAGATTCAATTTTTGAAACCTGAAATTACAGTACCAAAATAACGCAGTTTAATCAATGTCCTGTTTTGAAGTTTTATAACTGATGCACAATGACAAGTGCAAACTTTTACATATTATGATTTTGACATCGTTCTCTAGGTTAATGCGAAACCAGGTTTTGTTTCATGTACACAAAGACTTCTTTTTGACAGGGAAAGTGGAAAATAAGATTTTTGTCAACATGTTTATGCAAATTTTTAAATATCTTTATCCGCTGTGCAGAAGAACGTTTTGGCCGAACTTTGATTGCTGTGTCATTGTTTTTAAAAGGGGTTTGCATCTAGAGGTCCAAATTTTCCCCGGGGGAAACAACAAATTTCCTTTTCAAACAGGGATGCCATATACAGGACTATCTTGACCCCAAGGCATTTTTCTTCTTCCTAGGGAAAAATGGATTCACCTTAAAAGAAACACATACATTTAAAGGTTAAGATATTTTTTGTTCAATTTCCCTGATGATCCACGTCTGCGTTTTTTGATAAATGTAATGTTGCAAGCCAACAGCAAACCAAACGTTTCAATTAAGTATCAAGAGTTTATTTCAACAAATGGCTGATATGTAAAAAATGATTTTTTCTACATTTTTTCTCATTTACTTTGAATTGCTCGCTCTGTATTTACTTCTTAAAATTTATCATTAAAATACAGCTACTTACGATTTCCGTAAATGTTGGTCCCTACTAAGAGGTTGTCCATCCGCATCTAAGAAGCGTTCAGGGCGAAAATTTTCCCTGAATCTCCCCCTATTTGCTATCATGGTGACTCGCCCGATGTTAGCGATGATCTGCAAAACACAATAAAGACGTCAATTGTATGCTAAAATATAGCCAGGTTAGTTTTTTGTTAAAATGTTAAATATATACCGAAAAACTGAGTATATATATATACGAACTTTACAATGTAAGGATCACTTTACTACATGATTACAGTAATTGCAATTCCATACAAACAAGTGAAAAGGGAAATACACAGGTTAAAATGTGTTGTGCAAATAAAACATTTTGTCTTCCTTTTTTTTCCACTTCTTATCTGCTTAAAAGATTTTTTGTTTGTTTTTTTCTAAGAAGTCCTGAATAGGAAAAGGCAAGCCGGTGGTAATATCTAATCATTACCAAGTCCCTTTCCCGGGATGTCGTAACCCTTTTAATTGTTGATTATCTCTTCTACACCACGACCTACGAAAGTCGGTCCACCGTCTAAGTCTGTGTACTTCGAGTTCTAATGCTTCTAGATTTGGGCAATTTAATTATGTCTGCATGGGGTTGGCTGACGGTCTCTGGCAATGTTTTTTTTCAATCTCTTTAAAAACCTTGTCTTGGTACTCCCGGGGAGATTATTAAGCAAAATTTGTGCTTGTGCAGTTTTTAATCCTACCGGACTGAACTGTTTCGATATTTGTCTTCTGGCCTGTTTCGTCGGGCCCTTAAGGGGGTTTCTCTTGTTGCTCTGTCTTCTGAAAAAGGGATTGGGGTACATACGTTTTTGGTTCTTAAAGGGTTTTCTTTTTATATATTTATACATGAGCTTTTTGTGTTTTACATTTCCATGCCTTTTTGTTTCCATTACGTGTGTAAGAGATTCACCTGGAGTGGATTACTTTTATTTACACTGTTTCCCCTGTCTTTGGAAAATGGTGGGGGTAAGAGTGAGGTTGAGTGCGCACCATAAACCCGGGTTTTAAACTCCCCAGTGGTGTTTTTGCCACTGACCGTTCCAAGGCGGTGCCCCACTGTGTTCCATTGTTTGTTTGTTTTGTCCTTATGTGTTGGCTTTGTGTGTGTGTGTGCGTGTGTGTGTGTGCGCGCGCGCGCGTGGGGTGTGTGTGGTGCACGCGTCTGCGTGTTCCATTGTTTGTTCGTTTTGTCCTTGTGTAAATTTGGCTTTGTGTGTGTGTGTATGTTATGGTGCACGCGTCTGCGTGCTGGGGGCTTTTGTTTTTAAGAAGGCTGCGTTTTTGGTGCGTGGCATTCCCTGTTTGATATTTGTCTTTGTTTGTTTTTTTTTGTTATCTTTGACAATGTTGTATTTATTCCTGTAATACCAACAGAGCGATAGCAGTAAAAAATCCATGTCTCTGTTGTAAATACGTGTTCAAATTAAAAAAACTCATGCAAAGCAATCTTATCTTATTTTATATTGACTTGCTTTGAGCAAGAATGCACACAGAATGTTTGACATGACTATCTTGTAAGATTTATTATAGCATCTGTCGTCCGTCTGCCCATATTGAAATACAGCCATGATAATGTCAATTATATGATATGCCTTTTTCATTTTTTTTTTATGATATTGATAAAATATATGTAGATATTTACCTTTTATATAATACGGCCAATTATTAACAAACAAAAACATATTTGAAATGGTAAGGGCAAAGAATGCCTTATTTTTATATAATTTATTTGTTGTTATCAAATTGGTGCCAGTAGATAATCTTACAATACGAAATCGTATATAAAATGGGGGATTCATGCAAATATGTTTGAAATTATTATTATATGATGATGAAAAGCCATTTACTTCATTTCCCCCCTAAATAATAAATGTTAAATTCCAGACAGTTTATTTGCTTTTTATACACTATGTAGCATATATATCGTCATTATCTTACCTGTTAAATCGCGGCGTTCCACCGCAATTCAACGCGAACCACGGCACTTGACGCGATGCGCTGCGACATGTCTTCGCAATACACTTCAATCGATTTATTGCTTTGATCGCGGTTTGGAAGCTGTTAAATATATGACAAGGGCTGCCTGAAAAAACGCGCATCCCGCGGCTCATAAAATTGTCCGCGCTAGGGTCCCAAACGCGGGGAAGCACGGACTTTGAAAGATCCCCGAGCCAGGGACTGTATAGTTATCTGCAATCTTGTGTAAAAGCCAGTTAATGATAGGACTACAGACTTTTTTCCGTGTAATATCGGAACGAGACAAGGGATAAGTCAAGGTCGACAATTCTTACACTCTTTATTGATGAGTTATCATCTATTAGACCAATTGTGGGTCAGATATCTTTATTATAACGATATTCCTGATATCATTGTCTATTATTTGTGACGATGTAGCAAAAAGTGCTGTAACGGCGTTAAACTGCAACAACAGCTAAACTATGTGTATATATTTTGCCAAATACTGGTATGTGGTACATTTTTGTAAGACGGGAATTATTGTCTTCCGTAACGGTGGACACTTTGAATTATGAAAAATGGTATTTTAGGGGGTGCCGTTAATAATTATCCTGTAATAAGTATATGAATTATTGATCACCCCAGATTTTCTTGGAGTTCTGCACAGGTAAGTCAGCAGCACAAGCTCAGAAATCCATATTTCCAATCATTCCTTTCAAAAACCATTTGGATATTTCCCTACTGAGCTTCGTTTTTCTGACATCACCATACCATGCATTAAAATTCTTCTGACGAAGATACAAAACCTCCAGCAAAGTCAAAAAAGTTAGGAGCAGTAAGTTATAAATGGTAAATCTTTTTTTAAGCATATAGTTTGACTATGTTTTGTACGTCAAACTAAAGAATTGTCTTTTATAGGTGTAATCAGATTTGAATTTAAAGACAAATTCTGTAATTAAACAAATTTATTTTTATACAGGTATCGGAATGTTTGCTCGTGTTCGAGGTACTTCTCCAATATGACATATAGATATATTTTTAATCGGCTAAGGAAATAACTTCATTAGAGGACAGGAAAAATCTGCCACCAAACATTTAAAAATGTGTCTTGAACGAACATTTTAGAAATGACATGGTTATAAAAATGGTCGTTCGTTGATAGAGGACAATCTTTAAATATAAAACCTCTATGTGTAGAATACTGTCGAATCTCAAACGTTTCTGCATACAAATTTTGGTTCTCAAGTTTATGTGGAGGTTCGGCTGACAAGTCCCTTCCTGCGAGCTAAAGAAGTTTCTACTGTCAATATTAACAAATTTTTCAATGTGTACCCCTTTCTGAAGACTGTTCAAAGAAAAATTTCGAAATATTAATTTTTGTTTCTAGAAAAAACAAAAAAATTCCTGAAAACAAATTAATTATTTTAATTTTGACAGAAAATGGACAACAAAAGTAAAATTTTTTACGATTTAACGCCTTTGCAGTCGGTGGGTTTAAGACAGCATAAACAAGCTGAAACACGACTGATATGGTGTTGAATATTACAAATGAGAAGCAATACATTTAGTACTGCATACTCTGTTTTAACCAAACCAATGAATTTTGAAGGATGCTGTACAACTCTTTGATAATCGAATACTATAAGGGCATTTAGTGTGTAGCCATATTCGAATTGGAAAAAATCCAAGCATTCCAGCGGACAAAACATTTAGTAGGGAATATTCAAATGAGACTATGATATTTGACTTTTGGAAAGGTACGACGATGTCCGAAAAAAATGTCATTTACATTGCTTCTGACATCTTGCCTTTATCAGATATCCGGTTATTACTCCTTCGATGTTATAATCATATTTCTCATAACATATAGCTTGTCATCACGTATATATTTGCAGTTTCATTGTCATTTAAAGTTCTTTGTTCAATTCAATATTACTATCAAGTATTAATATTGACAGTTTGACAAATCTCAATTTTAACTTGATGTCAGTGTTAAGATTATAAGGCCTTTGATAATTCAGATATTCAAAGTAGAAAGTATCTTTTAATGGCCGCCAATTTTAATTTGCCACGCCAATATGTGGCAAAAACAGCAAGTACTTCTGTCACATTCCAACCCAAAAAATTTTCCCCAAAAGAAAAAAACAAAAAATTCTCTTCCCCAAATATTTAAAAAATTTGTTTTTATCCCCCCAAAAAAGGGCCCCCAACCCCCAACAAAAAACTTTAACTTTTCCCAAAAAAATAAAAATTTTTTTTTTATTTTCCCCAAAATTTTTGGCTTTTTTCCCCAGGGGAAAAACATTTTCCCCCAGGGGGAAAAAAATTTTCCCCCAAGGGAAAAATTGAAAAAACCCAAAGGGGAAAAAGGTTTTTTCCCTTTGGGGTTATCCCCCCAGGGGGGGAAAAAAAATTTTTTTTTTTCTTAAAATGATAAATCAAAATTTTTTAAACTTTTTAAAAACACAAGGCAAATCAAAACATGACTTTGGAAAAAGTTATTTGCCCTTTTTAATCTTTTTAAAAATTTTTTCCCATGGGAAACCGTTCCCATTTTTTGGCCATGGGAGGGAAAGGTCCTTTTGGGAATCATTTCCAAAAGGGAAATTTTTCCGAGGGGAAACTTTTAAAAAAACCCCGGGGGAAATATTTCCACGGGATATATTTCCCAGGGGAAAAAATTTCCGAGGGGGGTTTGAAGGTTGGGGGGAAATATTTGATATAAAAAAGTCATTTTAAAATTTTCCACAGAAAATATTTTAAAAAAGAAACGGGAACCCCTTTCAAAACTGAATAATGCCTTTTTAGATAGGGGAAGTCGTCGATACATCGTTTAAACGGCATAAAATTTGGAATTCAAACACGACCCGTTTATTTTCCTATTAAACAAAAAGGCAAAAACCCAGTTATAAAAAAATCACTTTCTAAACTTCACAAATTTTTACGTCATGGCTTCAAAGGGCCCAAAAGTGGCGCGCGGGAAAAAAAACCGTTTTGACGTGCAAATATTTAATGTTTTGCCCGCCAAGGATGTATTTTAAAAACCCTTTGGTAACGTGTTAAAATCGAAAAATAAATTCATTCATTGATTTCCCTCTTGAAAAAATCTTTGTTTGTCTTTTCAGATGCGTATTACACTCGGGCTGCCCCCTCATGAAAAAATTTCCCTTTCGCACTAAATTCCAAACAATGAGTTATTCAGCACAAATCACTAAAAGGGGAGTTTTTCATTTTTAAATAGAGTTATGTCAAATGGGAAATGGGAATGGTCTTAAATCTTTACAGGCGATTTTTCTTTTAAAAATTTTAAATTTTTAAATACAGTAACTGCAAAATTACATCTTAAACCACACTCCCTTAATCTGGATTTAACTATTTCATACAAAACCCTAAAAATCCCGGGACACGTTTAAATTTTCCCCCTTTTTGGGGCCCAGTGTAAATCTGATAACTTGCACACCCGGGGCAGTCTGATCATGACCCTGCACTTTTCCCGCCTTTTCAGTGGGGTATCCTTTTGTAAGCCCCCCCCGTTTAACAGTTTATTGTACTGTCCAAACTAAAAAAAAGGAAAATTTCCCATTATAGAAATTCAGCAGGCAAAAGGGCAAAAATAAGTTTAATATTCCTCTTTCTTTTGTACGTTCTAATGTAAAAAAATCTAAAGGGAAAAGTGAAAAAAAAAACACTAGTTTTAAATTTTAAAATTTTTTAAAGTGAAAAAGTTTCATTAATCGTTCTTTTCTCAGACGAATTTCTTTCAAATAGCTCCTGCAATAGCTTCTGCGCGGGTTTACTAGAGAGGTTTTCTAATCTTTTCTTTATGCATTTTTCCCTATCCCCCTTTTTGGGGGTGTTTAGCTAAAATTTAAAAACATGGGGAAACTAAAAAAAAAACTGCCCAAAGGTCTTTTGAGTATCATCCTTCACAAATCCTGTTCAATTTTTTTTTATGTGGGCAATCCCCGAGTTGCACCTGGGGGGACAAGGTTTTTCAACAGAACAGTCCCCGTTTAAAAACAAATCACATTAATGGGGTTTTGCTGTAAATTATCCCAATGAAAATATAGAATTTATTTTAAAAACCAGAGGGTTGTACTAAAAAAAAATTTTCTAAAAAAATATTGCTAACCCTAAAATCTTTTTATTAAAATATTTGTAAAGGTTGTTATTAAAATCTGAAACATACTTATTTCGTTCAAAAAAAGTACTACGTTTGTAGTGTGCGGTCATTTTGGTTTTGTTTTTTTTTTTAACTTAAATAACACGGAATACCCCTTTTGTTCAAAATTACATATTATTTATCCCCAAAATTAAAGAATCAATGAAATTCCTTTATGTGGGGGGGCTTCACAATCAAATCTTGAGTTCTTAATATTTAAAAGAAATGAACCCTCAGCATTTTGGCCCCGATTTTTTTGGTAGCAAAAAATGCGATGCAAGGGACATATGATTATTTAAAGGGAAACAGGGGTTGAAACAAATTTTTTTATTTTTAAGTCAGGGTTTGTGCTCTTTTTTACAAAAAGCAAAAGGAGGGGAGAAAAAAGGGGGGAATTTCTTCTATAAAAATGGGGGCGGAGGGGGTTTGGAACCCCCCTGCCGGTTTAATAGTTTTCGTATAAAAAAAACCCCAAAATGTAGTTTCCCGGGGCTTTTAAAAAAAGGGCCTCATACGCCCCTTTCCTATCCGATAAATTGTTTCGGGGGGAAAACCCCCCGAGATTTTTTTTTTAAAAGCAAAAAAAAGGGTTGAATTCTTTTTTAAACGAATTTAAAACTTAGAGAAGGGGCACGTGGGTCCTCCCCCAAAGGTTTTTGTTATTTTTTAAAACTTTCCCGCATAAAATAAAATAGTAAAAACTGTGCGGTTTTGGGGGCCCCTTAGATATATTTTTCTTGCACCCCGGGACTGGCCTTTCCGGGGGTTTTTTCCCATGCGGAAAAAACCCATCGGGCCCCCCCGAAAGCCAGTGGACTCTCGTGCAATTAATGACAACCATGGTTCATGAACTGATAATATATTCTTTTTTTTAAAAAATAGAAAAAAAGCAGGAATTTCCCCCTCCGTTCCTGATAAATATTCTCATTAAAAATCGTTAGATTACCAAAAGAACATAAAGTTACGTACAAAACGCAAAAAACTTAATTTAAATTTTGTTTTTTGGGTCCCGAAACGAAAAAACATATGAGGGTCCCTGTAAATTTTTTTTAACGAACGGATAGAAATTTTCCGCCCCTGGGCCATCTGCGGGGGGCAGTAATTCGGAAGCCCATTACCGCCCAATGGCAGGTGCCCTGGGGACGGATTTTTTCTATCCATTCTAAAAAAATGAAAAATTTATTTTTTATTCCTACACACGGGGCCTGGGTTTCCGGGGGTTTTCCCCTCAGGGCCGGGAAAAAAACCATCGGCACCCCCACCCCCTCCCCACCAGTTGCTCTCGTGCTTTTTAATGACAACCAGGGGTTCATGATTATAAAACATTGTTTTTTTTAAAAATTAAAAACGAAAAGAAACAGGCCCCAATTTCACAAAAAAATTTAAGGAAAATTCCCCTTAGTTAAGTCTGTTTTTTTAAAAAACTTTCCCATTCTTAAAGCTTTTGTTATTTAATAAAAATTTTTTTCCCTATACGAATGCATTTAAAAGAAAATTAAATATGGGGAGTAGTATTTTTTTCTGCATTTCTTATTTCGCATGCAAATTGATATTTTATTTAAGCACAATATGTCGAAAAAAATTTTTGCTTAAAGTATATTTCTTTTTTCCCTATACTTCTTTTTCTGAAAAATTCGGAATTGTTGTGCTTGATCCCCGAAATAGCCCTTTTAAAGGGTCTGTTTTTAAATAAAAACAGTCAACTTTAAAGCAGAAAAAAAGGGCAAAAACAACTTTTAAATAATTTACTTAGCTAAGCAAAAAATTTAAATTTTTTTTCGTGAAATTGGGGCCGGGTTCCCTTTGGGATATTTCTCTCCTTTCCCTTTTTAAAAAGTATTTTTTCTCGTTTTCAAAAAACTTTCCGTTTACCGAAAGAAAAATAAAGTTCCGCAAAAAAACAAATTAAAAAAAAAGGGGAACTTTGTTTTTGTACGAAAACCGCAAAACATCATACGTCACTTTTTTTCCCCTTTTAGGGAAACTTTTAATTTTTCCCGCGCTTTGTTTTTCATTCTTACTATAAGAAAGGTGCTAATATGCTAAGAGAAAGTATTTCTACATGTTTTTTTGTAAAATACGGTATGCAAAAAAAAATAATCTGCCAGAAAAAAATGCTAGAATGTAAACGATTTTGAAAAGCCGCTTTAAACCGGGCCCAATTTCCAGGTGCCGTGGGGGAGGGATTTTTTCCCTCGTTTTCGTAAACACATGGCAGATTATTATTTTTCCCGACAAAAAAAGTTTTTCTTTTTAAAGGGGGGGGGTTTTTGAGGGGCCACCACAAATTTCTAAAAATTTTTTAAAAACCCAAGCGTATAAGAATTGTAAATGGGGGGGGGGGTTTACCGATTAATTTTCAAAAAAACCAAATTTTCCCAAAAAACGTTAAATTTAGATTTTTTTTTTTGGTGATATAGCGAGTGGTGTTCTGGGGCCCTCCCCAAAACCCAAAAGGAAAAATGGTTGGTTCTGTGTTTTAAAGGGAGTATAAAATAAATAAATATATCTTTTAAAACTCTGAACTAAAAGTTCCCCCGGGAAAAAAAGGTATACAATGTCATGTATCATTTTTTTATCAAAACATATATAAATGCAATGTTTTCCCCTCAAATTTATTTATCGGGGGGAAATTTTTTGGTGTTTTTCTTCATTTTTTAAAAACGACGTAAAAAGGGAACACCGGGCGGGGGGCGGGGTTTTCTCAAAAGGTTTTTTCACAAACCCAAACCTTGAGCAGTTTTTTATCCAGTTTTTTCACCCACCAAATTTGGGTAAAAAGTTCACATTGGGGCCCGGGTTCGATAATCACCGAATTGTCTCAGTAGTTCTGGAGGTACCCCCCTTTAAAGCTTAAAATGGCAAGTATTGAAAATTCATTCTTACCCAATACCCCAACCCCCCCGGGTCGGGGTTGCTGATTTCCCAATAAATCTGGGCCCAAAGGGTTGATAACCAGTCAGATCTTTTCCCGTAGCTCTGGAGCAGGGCCCCGCGAAAAACCCAAAATTGCGAATGTTGAGGGGTGCGGCATGCAAAAAAATTGCGCTTTTTTTGCCGCGCTCCAATTGAAAAGCTATTTGCAATAAATTGAGGGACATAACACCGCTTTAAACGAGGGGTCTGGGACGAAATACCCCATGTGCGCAACTTCACATGCTGATAAATATTTCAATAAACCGAAGAGGGAAAATACCCTTTTGTGAGCATAAATAAGGGATAGCTTTTTTCAAAAAATTTAAAGGGAAAAAATTTCTTTCCCCCCATTAATTGGGTCGGGGGGACTAAAACCCAAGTTGCACAATTTAAACATGCAAAAAAAAAATTTTTTTGTAATGTTTCAAAAACCTAATTTGGGAAATTTAAAAAAGGGGCCCCTTAACCCTCGCTTTCCCGGGGCAGACCCGGGAAACAAAAAAACCCCGGGGGGCAAAAATTTTACTTGCTGATTTTAAAATTCCTGTAATTTTTGCATGTTTGTAGGGGGAAAATTTTCGCATATCACAAATTTACTGGACATACTGACTTTCCTGGGGACTTTACGGGGGGACGGCGGGCAAATAAAAAAAGGAGTACGAAATTTTTTTTGTTTTTCCTATCCGCTGCCCTCACAATTTAATGTAGCAAAGTTAAAGAAATCCGGCCGGGAAAATCGGGTATACCCGGCTGAGGATGGGTTAAAATTTTTACCCTTGAGGATCAAGAAAATTTTGTACGCTCTGGCGCTAAACTTTCAGTTTTTTGGCGAAGGATCTGTTCCCCCTCTGGAAACGAATCAGTTTTTTTCTCGGGCAAAAGGATCTGCGCTCTCAAGCGCAAAATTTATTCAGTATCCCCGGGCCGAAGGATCTGCGCTTTTTAGCGCAAAATTTTCCCATTTTCTCGGGCAAAGGGATCTGCGCTCTCTAGCGCTAAAGATTCGGGGTTTCTTTTGCGAAAGATCTGCACCTTTAGCGTAAATATTTGAAGTTTTCTCTGGCGAAGGATCTGCGCTCCTAGCGCTAAATTTCCCAGTATTCTCGGGCAAAGGGGATCTGTTTACATTAAAATTAAAAGGGGGACGCCAACTTGGGATCGGGTTTCCCGACGCCACCTCGGTGGGTTCCCAAATGATTAAAATTTGTTCTCTTTCCAAGTAACAAAAAATATTTAGTTTTATGAAAGGGGCACATGTTATTTAGTCCATAATGGACGGGAGGCTTGGGGAAATTTTGCAATTTAACCTAAAAAAAACAAAAAAAACAGATGAAAAATTCGGGATTTTAATTTGTGTTTCAGTTTCCAAGGGACAGCCCTTTCCCCCCGGGGGTTAGTAAAAAAAAATTCCAGCACCAGGTGAAACTAGGGAGAATTACCCCAGTAAAAAAATACAATTCTTGTATTTACTAGCCCAACCTCGAAAACTCGGTGAAAAAAATTAACCCGAAACCCCGGGAAATTAAAATTTCACTCCGGGATTGGTTTAAACAAATTTGGCATTTACTCCTATTTTAAAAAAACTTTAAAAAATTCTAAATTTTTTTTGGTGGATAAATGTTGCATGTCTACCTTCCCATAAACTTCTAAAGGTTTACACAACCATTTGTGTGCCCTTTTCCCCAATGAATCGCTAAAATTTTTAACCTCAGACTTTTAAATATTTTGTTTTTGGGCGTTTGTAAAAACCCCCCAAAGGGGTGGGGTCTTTGCCCCCCGGGACCATAAAAAAATTTGTTAAACATTTCCCCCAAATTTCCTTCAATATCTCTCTTTAAAGTAAAAGTTAGACTCACGTTTTTTTTCCCACTGGTCCTGCTTGACTAAATTTTTATTTTTTAAGATTAAAAAGGTCAAGGTGGGAAATGAGCAAATTAAGTTCAACAGAACTTTTTGGGAAATTTACTTTTGGGTCGTTTTGTCAAAAAATTCTTTTTTTTTTTTGGGCAAATAAATGAGATTTTTATTAATGCCGTTCCGTTGGTTGTTTAACATATCCGACGCATTTTGGTATTTAAAATTTTCTGAAAAACCCCAAATTTCGTTGAGGGGAAACGCTTTTTGGGTTTAGCGACACCAAAACCCTTTTGCTCCCAAATTTTAAAGGTGAAACCCTAGCTAAAAAAAAATTAACAACTTTCTACCTACACTTTTTTTGTTCCCCTTTTTTTTTTTTTTTTTTTCCTTTTTTGTATTTTAGGGAATACCCTTTAAACGTCCGCTTTTCGTTTTTTTTTTTTTTTTTTTTTTTTCCCTTTGGTATATCTAATTTGGGCCCTTTTTAGTTACTCTTACAATAAAACGGTGCTCATGATTTTTTTAAATTTTTTATATAACATAAAAATTTCCACAATTTTAATGTTTTTATCTTCTTTAAAACTGCTTAGGGATTCTTTTGATTTTATTTTAAAAATTTAAGTGTTAACAAAAATATTTAAAGTTGTTTCGTTTTCTTTTATTCCTTTACTTAATTCATTTTCGTTTTTACCACAAATTTTTTCCCTTTAAATTTTTTTGGTTATTTTTTTGCATTTTTTACTTGTAAACAGTAAAGGTCATGAATGCTTTTTTTATGTAAAACTTTATTCGGGGAAAGGAAAACTGTAAGCTAATTAGCTTTCGGGTTCAAATTTCCCCTTATCTCGGTTTTTGTAAATTATCCATGTAAATTTTTAAAAAAAAAATATGTAAAAAAACCAATTTATAAACACCTTTATAAAAAAAATTTATTTACCCCCGTATTTTTCCATCCACGGAAAAAATTTTTAAGTTTACACGCCACGCCTATTATGGTCAAAATCGAAAAATAAACCCCGGCCATGGGGAAAAACCCAACATGGGGTTGTAAGATTCACATAAAGACCTATTCTGTTAATATTTATTAAGCATGGGGCAATACAGCATCGCAGAATTAACTAAAACTTTTAAATAGCAAAATAAGTAAAAAATTCCCCAATTCTTTAGTAACCCATTGGGAGTTTCATTTCATTTTACGCCCTTTTTGGGGACCCAGACCAGCCTGCGAATCCACGCGGGTCTGGGTCCAAGGAAATCCAGGGCTGATTTGCTTTTTAAACCCTTTTGGATTGGGGGAAACTGTTAGCGAACAGAATGGCCCTGACCAAAATTTGTGCGAGCATAGGGGTCTGGAATCCATGCTGGTCGAAAAAGCCATATTTTGGGATTTTCTCAGGGCACGGCTTAAAAAATTTACTTTTCCTTTAATAGTTAAAAAATTTCGTTTAAATTTTGAAATTTTTTTTAAATTTGATGGCATTTTTTTTTTATCAAAGTTTTTTCTATTCTTTTGTTCCCTTTTTCCCACCCAAAAAGTCAAAATTTTAAAGATCGCAGGGGGGTTTCAAGTTATTTACTTTCAAAACATAATAGCTTTTTTCGGCCCGTGCTGTATAAAATTTCCCCAAATTTTTAGGGAAATCGGCTGTTTTTTTTTAAAATTTTTGTTTAATTTAATGTTTAATCTTAATGAAAATGCCCGATATTTAGCATTTTTGGGTCCTTTATGTTGCTGAAAGTTTGAAGCAAATCTTTTGAATAAAAAAAAAGGCATCCCCGCGTTTCCTGGTATGGGTGGATTTAGCCTTTACGGCGAATCAAACAAAAAAAGGGCCCAATATATCGCCGAAAACAAGGGGTTTTAAAAAACGAAGTTTTGTGAAGCATCTCAAAAAACCCCAAATTTAAAAAAAAAAAAAGGTATAAACATATAAAATGTATCTTAAATTGTAAAAGCACGTCAAAAAAATTTATGAAAAAAACGATATAAAGGGGTTTAAAATATTAGTGCCAAAAAAACCAATTTTGGAAAAAAATGGTAAAAAAAAATAAGTTTTCAGATTTTTTGGGAAAAATGCCCCCTGCTTTAAAAGGAAAAGATATTGCTGTTTAACGGGGCACCAAAACTTTCGCTTTAAATAATTTTTAACAAAAAAAAACCCTGTTTACCTGTTGCATGCTTACAGGCCTTTTTTTTTCGCCCTGCTTTTTTACAAAAACGTCACCCCTACGGGAGTTACTACTTTTATTCCTTTTTTGTTTTTTTTTAAAATTCATTTTTTTTTTTGTTTACCCGGCGCTGCGTATTTAAAATGCCTGCCCACCCAAACCCTTACCCATCGTGGGCCCCACGAGATTTTTTTTTTGAAACCCGTTCCCAGAACGGGTTCGGTGCCGGGAAATTGTTTCCCAATGAAATGAAAAATGGGGACCAAAATTTTAAAGGGCCCCTGGAGTTTTTTGGAACTTGTCGGGGTTCCGGGGGCTGGAGTTTTTTTTGTTTTTGAAAATTTTTTTAATTGTTGTTTTCCCCTTTAAAATTTGTTCAAAAATTGCCAAAAAATTTGAATAAAATTTTGGGAGATAAAAAAATAAATTTTTTAAAAACATTGCCCTTGGGTTTAAAAACCCGCGTTTAAAAAACCCTTTGTACACCCCGGGAAACGCTAGAAAAAAAACGGGCCAAAAAAACCCAAAGAACCTTATCTTCCCCTTTAAAGTTTTTTTTTAATTTAATTTTAAAACTTTAACCACTTTAAAAACTTAACAACCCCTTTTAAAAAAGAAAATTTTAAATAAAACGTCCGATTTTTGTCAGTAAAAGGGGGTTTTAAAAATTTTTTCCACCCCCACCCTACTGCACGTTAAATATGTTACTCTTTTTCCCCCCTTTTTAAAAATTTTTTCAATGAATTTAAACGAATTTTTAAATTAATTTAATTTTTTTAAAAAGCTGCCATTTTGTCATTTTTTAATTTTTTTTCCGATTTATTTTTGCACTTGCAAACAAAAGTCTATTTTTAAATTGGAAAAATTTCGGTATCATTTTCTTTACCCCTTTAAAAAAAAAGAGAATTTACAAACGCGCTGTAAAAAAATTTCAGGGTTTTATAAAAATTTTCCGTCCTTTTTATGTAAATTTTTACCCTTTTTGTTATTTTATTTTCTTACTTAAAATCTCTAGCTTTATACAAAAATTGTTTTTTTAAAAGCGGTAATAAAAAATTTTTGGGAGAAAAAAATATAATTAAAAAATTTTTTTAACACGCGAACCCTGTGTATTTTAACGTCAAAATTTTACGCGTAAAAATTTTTATTTAAAAAATTTACCCCTTTTTTCCCTGTTGTTTTTTTTAAAAATTGGGTCTTTTCCGTGGGTTGTTTACGGGTCATTTTTTACTACGGATTTTCCTAGGGGTTTTGGCGTTTTTTAAATCCCTGTTTTTTTCCGGCCCTGGGTCTTGCTTATGCCCCCTTGGGCCCCTTTTCCACTTTTAAAAACACTGCTGGCCTAATTTTAATTTTAAATTTTGGGTCGATTTTTTTGTTTCCTTTAACATGATTTTTTTTCAGTTGTTTTTAAAGTCTATAAAAAAAAGTTAAAATTGAAAAAAATTTTTGGGTTTTAAAAACCGGAAAAGGGTTTAAAGCAAAAAATTTGAAAAAATTTTGGGAATAAAATAAAAAAAATCGGGCCTTTGCCGAAAAAACGAAAAACAAAGACTCTTTTTTCTGATTTTTTTTTTGGGCCAAAAATTTTTTAAAAAAATTTTTGAAATTTAAAAAAAATTTTTAAAACCCAAATTAGTAAAAAACGGGTGCCCAAACCCTTGGGCCGGGAAAGGGAAAGGGGTTTTTGAAAGGGAAAAATTTTGTCTACTATTTTTTAAAAATAAATTGTCAAAAAATTACCTATTTTATGGCTTAAAAATACGTATATGTTTAAAATCAAAAAAATTTAAAAGATCCTGGTTGGTAAGAAAGTTTTTGGGCCTTTTGTTTTATAATTTAAAGAACAATAAAAAAAACATTTGTATATACACTTTTAAAAATTTAACAAAAATTTAAAAATAAAATAAAATTATCTTATAGATGAAAAAGCCCCTAAAAAAAAATCTGGAAAACAAAAAAATAAAAATTAATAAAAAAACATAATAAAAAAAATCTTTGGGCTTATTTTTTTTAATGCTCCAGAAACAGTGGGCTCCTTTTACTATGTTGTTTCTAAAATTAATTTTTTGCTTTTCATAGTTTGCCCCACCCGGGGAATTTTAAAAGAATAGCGCCTTTCACTTGGGATATACGCTTGTATTGACCGAACCCCAGTGCCGCCCAAGCCTTACATGGTATCCCCAGGGGGGGTGCATATACTAGTAAACCCCCCTGTTTATTGAGCCACTTTTTTGAAAGAATTTTTAAGGATTTTGTTTTTATCATTTTCCCCCGGAAAATTAAAATTTTATTTTCTATTGACCGCCCATTGCCTTTAAGCCTTACTGGAACCCCCAAAACGGGGTGAATATGGGGAGATTAAAAACCCCGGGTACTTTGTGAAAAAATTAAAATTTAAGGCCAAAGTTAAAAAAATTAGTTGTCGGGACAAATTTTCCACCTATTTCGTATTTCTTTCTTTTTCTAAAAAAAAGGGGGTTAAAACAGGTCGCTTTAGTGAGGTTTAAAGGCATGGAAACCAGACCTTCCCAAAAAAAAGAAAAAATATTAGGTATCAGGATTTTAAAGGGCTATTTTTTCTTAAGGCACCATCAAAAAAAAAAATTTTAAAACGGGACACAAATTGTTATGGAAAACAGGGAAAAATTGGTTGTTATTTCTAATATTTTCATTGAAAACTGAAAAGGGTTTTGTGAAGTAAACCCCTTAAATTTTTGATAAAAACCCGGCCCTTCCGAGTTTTAAATTTGGGAAAATTTTATTGCCGGATTCCGGGTTTTTATTCCCCAATTTTTATCCTTCCTGGACACCATTTTATTGAAAAAAAATTTTATTTAGGTGTATTTTTTTATTCTTTATAAAGGAAAAAAATTTTTTTGTCTTCCTTAGTCAATTTTGGAGGAAAGGGGGGATAGTCCTGGAGAATTTATACAAACCCCCCCTTCCGCAAAAGAAAAAAAAATTGTCATATCGTTTTTCTTTTAAAAATTTTTAATTTTAATTTTTTTTTTTTTTTATTTTTTTTGAAAAAAAAAAATGAATTTTTAAAAATAAATTTCCAAAAATTTTGTTTCGAAGTGTATTTTGTCCGGGAAAATGAAAAAAAAGTAAATTACTATTTAATGATTTTTCACTAAAAATTTAAAATGGAAAATTTATCTTTAAAAAAAAAAGTTCATTAGCGAAAAAGTACTTACCCAAAAAACACCCAGCCGGAAAAAAGAAAATCAAGCCGCGAAAAAAGAGGACCCTCAATTTTCAATTTTAAAAAAACCAAAAAAACACAAGCACCCCATGCGGTATAGCACTTTAACTTTATTGACCGGATAATGGCCGCGTGTCCGCCACAGGGCCAAAGCGAAAAATTTTTAAACATTTTGCAAAATCGAAAAAAAGGATTGTTTGGGTTTTGTGTGTGTGGACTAAAATAAACCTTTTCATTTTTTTTTATATTTTTTTCTACGTGCTTTCTTTTTTAAATTTGCTCAACGGAATAAATACAATTGTTTTTAAATTTTTAGACGATAAGCACTCAGCGGGTTTGGGAAAAAGGGCCGAATATTTGATTTTGGGCCTAAGGGGGGAAAAATCATGGGTGCCCCCACCCCGTTTTTTAAAATTTTTGAAAGGGGATCCAACCCAAACCCGGGGCATTGGGGGGAATCTGGTTTGCGAGAAAGTCGGAAACAAGTTTGACAATTTCTAACAGTTGTTTTCTTTTTTTAAATTGTTGAAACTTTAGAAACTCAAATGTCAGTATAATTCCAAATTTGCGCCCAATTTAGGGGAATGAAGATTTTTGGGGGGGATAATAATTAAAATATCAGTTTTACTAATTCTGTTATACAAAACTTTTTAAAAAATAAATCTCACAAAGGGAAGCGGGATTCTTCAACGTAAATACAGCTTTTTACGCACATGACTTTCAGGGAAAACTAGAGAAAGCACAAATTGTTTTGAAGGGGAAAATTGCCCCAAAAATTTGTACGTAAAGAAAGAAAAGACATGGATGCGACAAAAAAAAAAAAAAAAAGGGCTCTGAAAAATTCTTTTTGTATAATAAATTTAATAAATGGCATGCTTTTAAAAAAAACATTTAATTGAAAAACATTCATTTTTTTTCAATTTAAAAATTTTGAACATGAGGTTAAATAGCATTTCAGCTTTATACGGGATTCCACATGCACTTTTATAATAAATCACAGAAATTTCCCCAATTTTTTTAGCACTGCATGCCTCGGGGCAAAAACAAACCTTTTTTTTAAAAATTATGTAATGATCTCGGAAAATGCGACAGAGAAAAGATAAAAGAATATTGACAAGAGCCCATCGCAAATGTACACTCGTTTTCCTTTTTTTTTTTTGTTTCCATGCTCTAATTGTCTGTCGGTTTTTTTTAGTTTAAAAGCAAAATTTTTTAAAATTTCGGCAAAATGTTGAGTAAATGCCCCCTTATCAAAGTATGCGCAAAAATTTTTTTTTTGAAAATTAAATTTAATATGGATAAAAAAAAAACGAGAGTATACATTACAAATCAAAAAAAGAGCATATTTTTTTAGGATTCAGGGGTTCTGAAATCCCTATTAATTTCTAAACCCGGCCTTATTGAAAATTAAAAAAGAATTGTCCCAATTTTTATAACATTTTTAGATTATAAAAACCCCAAATTATCTTAAATGAAAAAAGAAAAAGTAAGTCTCCTTAAAAACTTTAAATTTTTAATTTTAAAACCCCTAAACTGAGGATGTTCAAGTTTAAATTTTTATTTGTGAAAAGCTAGAGTTCATTTCTCTCCGGAAAAATATTTCCCTAGATCTAAGAGGGGTTTTTCCCGTATTATAAAAAAAATGATAGTTTTCTTTTGATTTTTAACCCAAAAGTATTAAACCAAAATCGTCTGTAATACCCTCTCGTTTTATTCGCGAGAAAAAAAAAAAGGTTGGCGGGGTTGTGCGAACCCTTTCTGATTTGTAAAGGGATACAAAATTCTTTATCTTGTATTTCTACGCTTTAGATTAAATTTTTAAAAAGCTTGAGAAAGCCCTTAGTAAATTTGAAAAAACCGAATTTATTATTTTTAAAGTATAAAAACTAGTGTATATAAAAAATTGGGCACATTTATTTTTTGTATATAAAAACATGCCATTTTAAGATAATTTTAATAATGTACTATTTTATCATGCGTACGTAGAAAAAAAAAAAAATTTAAAATTTAAATACTGACCCTTTAAAAAAAACTAAAAATTTTTTAAGGGGCGCGCGCAGCAAGTTAAAAAATTTTTTTTCCCCGGGTAAAACAATTTTATCACCATTAAAAAAAATTTGGGTGCATTTTTTTTTCCCCCGTAAAAAAATTTTAAGGGCCCTTTTTTCCCCTTTTTTTGGGGAAAAAGTTTTTTTAGAAAAAGGTGTAAAAAGCGCATTGTAATGAATTTAAAATTTTGAGCCCTTTTTCCGGGCCTAAAGGGGGAAATTTCGTTTTCATTTGTTTTTCCAATAAATAAATTTTTTAAAACTATGGTTTGAGTGAAAAACTGCAAACAAGGGGGCCCTTTTAAAATATACTTTAATTTTTTTTTTTGGCTTTGCATTTTTTTATTTTCCCAAAAAAGTAAAAAAGGTATCGTTCCCAAAAAAACCCAAAACAATTCCCTTTTTTTAACTTTTTAACATATTTAAGTATTTTGTGTGATTGAATCCCCAGCTATATGGTTTAAAAAAATTTTGGAAAAAAGGCGTTTAACTCCAAACAATGATGTATAAAAAAATTTTTTCAGCAAATATGGCATGTTTTTTTCACATGAAAACTATTTTAAAAAAAATTTTTTTCCTTTTTTTGAGTAAATTACGTAAAATTAAAAATTCAAAAAATATTGCTAGTTTTCGTACAATGTGAAATCAGGAAAACCCGCCATGATCAGTGAACCAAAACCCTTTTTAAATTGTTTATTTGGGCTAAATTTTTTGAAAGGCGGGGACTAACCTCCGTAACTGATAAGAAAAATTTATTTTTTTTTTTTTTAAAGGGGCCCCGGGTTTAAAAAGCTACTATTTATCGATTCGTGCTAATTTAATAGATATTAAGGTACCGAAATACAATTGTTTGTTTTTAATTTTCATAGTTCTATTCGCTATCTTTTTTAATTAATAAAACCCAAAAGGATAAATTTAATTTTTTAAATATATACAAATGTTTAAAAGGTATTTTAAAGGCCCTTTTTTAAAACTTAACGGGTTTTTATGTTTTAAATGATATTTAAAATAACGAAAATTCATTAATTTAAATTTAAGTTAACTTCTAAGTTCTCTTTTTAAAATTTTTTTAAAAATTATAGTAACTTTATTACTAGTAGTAATTTAAAAATAATAAAAAAAATTTTTTATTAAAAATTATTTTTAATTTTTAACCAAATCAACATCATACAAACTTTATTTATAAAGGGGAGCACATGAAGATATAAATCAGTACAAATACAAGTCATACATCTTATTTTTAAATTTGGGCCTTCTGAATAACGGCAACCAAACCCCAAAACAATTTACACTATCCAAAATAACCTAAATTTAAAAAAACAAAATTTATTTTTTAGATAAATTTTTACAATTTAATAAGTCAGGCATAATTTTAATTTTAAAGGCATAGTGATAATTAAGCTGAAAATTAACATAGAGATTTTTTTTTTTTTAGGGGCCCGGGCAAATGAAAAAAAAATACTTTTTATATTTATTTTCTAAAAGTTGGGGGTGAATTTCATTTTAAATCTCATTCAGAATGTAAATTAAGTCCCGGGATAAATTTTATTTTTATGGCATAGTGATAATTTTAAATGGAAAAAATTAACATAGAATTCTTTAGACGGTCAACTGTAAGACTACTTTTTTATATTTATTTTCTAAAAGTTGGGGGGTGAATTACATTTGATTTAAATTTTGAATGTAAATTTTTTTTAAAACATGGTTTTCAGCTGCGATCTTATAGAATTTCACATGAAATGTCAGGGACGGGTTTAATGGGCCCCTGTTACCAGACTCTTCCCCAAAATTCCAGGGCGACAAACCCTTTAAATTTTTGCAAATTTTTAAAAAGTGATTTTAAAAGCAAGTTCAAAGGAGCGAACCCCCTTGGTTTTTACGAATTTAAAACCCCTATCAGTAAAAAGTTACATAAAAAATGTCTTTCTGATTAAAGTTTTAAAAACAATCAATACTTTAACATTTTTTATAAGTACCATTTAGGTTTGTAGATAAGAAAAGTAATTTGGGGAAAAAAAAATGCCGGGGTCTATTCGCCCGAAAAAATTTTAAAAAAAAAAAACATTTTAAAATGACAGTTTAAAAAAAAACATGATGTGCCCATAGTTTCGCATTTCAAATAATTTAAATAGACGCTATTATTGATGTAAAGGGTAGCCCGTAAAAATTTTCTTTTTTTTAAAATGAAAATTATGAATTATAAACGAATTTTCGGGTCTGCCCTTACAGACGTATCAAATCAAAACGAACCGATTTTCACACCACACGTTTTCTGGGAATTTAAAAACTTTTACACAAAAAAGTTAAGGAAAAAATCATTTTTTTAGGATGCTTTCCCGGGCCGGTTCCCAGAAAAAAAAGGGGGGGCCCCGCTGTCCCTCCGGGATAAAGAAAGGGGAAACCCCCCAAATCTCTCCCCGAAAATTTTTTTGAAAATTTAAAGGTTAAAAGAAAGGTTTTTTTGGGTTCTGGTGGGATTTGGAACTCAATTTTAAAATGCAACACTATAAA
Organism: Mercenaria mercenaria; assembly: GCF_021730395.1. Lineage (NCBI taxonomy): Eukaryota > Metazoa > Mollusca > Bivalvia > Venerida > Veneridae > Mercenaria > Mercenaria mercenaria. The sequence goes on from NC_069378.1 coordinate 46,923,274, forward strand.
TTTTACTTTAACCCCCAACCGCCTGGGGGAGGGGGGGAGGGCCGAGCCTTTTGGGACCCGGGCCCTTTTTTCCGAAACCCGGGTTTTTAAATGAATTTCCCTTCATTACCCAAAATTTTTGTAACCCTCTCGAAAAACCAAAAAAGCGGGAAAAAGATCTTTCCTACATTTAAAAAACAATAAAACCAATAATCCAAAATCACGCTACCGGACGAATTCGTTGATTTCCGTAATAAACTGTTGTTTTTGTAAAATAACACGGGGGGGGGCGGGGGGGGGTCGATAATTAACGCTTTGGCATTAAACTGATGCATTACTTTAAAATACATCGACACATTTTTTTTCTTTCTTTTTATTTTCAAAAAACATCCTGCTAACGAAAAACTTTGTACAGAAAAGAAATATTTACGCACATGAAAATGCTGTTTAAAAAAAATAAATATTTAAGAAAAATGAATGTTTATCTAAAATAGTTTTGAAAGCGTATATACTTCCCCCTTACGCGCTATCTTTCCCCATAAAATGAACTTAGAATTGGGGCTTTTTTTTTCTTAAAAAATTTTCAAAAACTGAATCCTAAAGTTTTTTTTGATTTTCTCGTTTTAAAAGGGAGTAAAAAAAACAATTTTTCATTTTACTTCCATAACATAAAAAATTTGCAGTAAATTTGTTTTTTAAACCTTCTTTAAAAAAATATAGTTTTTTTTTCCCAAAATATCTAAAAAATATTTTTTTTGTCGAACGATCTGGAAGCCGGTCGCTTTAAAGAAAAAGAAGTATTGAAATTTAAGGGTTTTTAAAAATTTTTAAAAAGGGAAAAAAATTAACCATGCCCGGGGCACCAAAAAGTTCTTTTCCCTTTTCAATCAGTGTAATCATGATGAGCCGCACAACCCTGCAGGGTGATCATGGGGCTGCACTGTCCCGCCCCCTTTTAGGCCCGTAACTTTTTGGTTTTGGGAAAACCCCCTTTCCCTAATTAAAAATACTGTCCAAAAATTTAAAAATAGACAATTTTTTTTGTTATTTTTAAAAATAAGGATTTAAATTTCCTTTTATTTGTGCCCCAAAAAAGAAATTTTCTTTTTTGCGTGACTTGAATTTAAATACGGTGCCAAATACTATACCCCAGTATACTTTTAAAATTAAAAATTTTTTACCGGGAAAAAAAAAAAACTTAAATAAAAAATAAATTATCAAAATCCCCCCAAAATTTTTGAATAGCAACTTAACTAAATAATAACGTTTTTTGTGAAATTTGGGGGCCCCCCCTTTTTTACTAGAAAAAATTCGGCAACATTTATAACGAAGTGAAATTTTAAATTTTTACTGATTCTTCCTACTGCATACGATTCATAAAATAAGGGTTTAAAAAACGTAAAAAAAATTCCCGAAAGAAAGGGAAAAAGGGCTATATAAAGACAGAAAAAAGGAAAGAATAATATTACAACGCAAAAACCAAAAAATACCCAACACTTTTTAGTATGTGGGGTAAAAAAAATTTTTTTTATGATTTCCCCTTGAAACAACACTGACCGGAAATTGTTTTTAACCCCCAGGCAATATTGAAAAACAATTTTAAAAGTCCCAAAAGGGGAATTTTAAGATATTTGTTTCAATTAAAAATTTTTTTTATGCTTAATGTGATTGTGTGCAATCCTTTAAGACTAAAACAAAAAATAGAAACCGCCCCTTTTTTTTTAAAAAGAAAAGATTAAAAAAATGTACCAAAAACACGATTAAAGTAAAAAAAAACAGAATTTAAAATATACAAATTTGGTTTGGGAAAAAAGCAGAATTAACAGTTCCTCAAGGGTAACTTTCCCCAAAATTAAAGGGGTTTTGGGCATATTTAAAAGAAATTTATTTTTTTTTGTTTTAAAAAATTTTTAAAAAATCCCATATTAAAAAAAAAAAAGATGAAACCCCGTCGGAGATCGGACCCGGACCGCCGCGGCAATAAAAAAAAGGGCTCCAGAAACGTTCAGCAAAAAATAAAAATAGGTATCTGGAAAATTTAAAATGGCTAATTTCTTAAGGGAAAGCTTTAAAAAACCCCAAATTTTGACAGCTATATTTTAAAAGAAAAAACCCCTGAGAATTAAATTTCTTTAAAGGTTTTTTTTTGCGATGAAAATCAAAAGGGATTTGTTAAATTTAAAAGCGAACTGGGGCATTTTAAAACCTCCCTTGCGTTATTTTTAAAAGACCCGGCCCGGAAACTAGGTTTGGGGGTTTTGAGTTCAACAATTTAAATTTGGGTTTTAAAATTTTTTAATTACAAACAGTTGTTTTTTTTTTTTTCAATGTGAACTGCCCACAATTTTAGCTTTGGGGCTATAACCCAAATTTTTTTTCCCACAAAATCAGACTAGCAGCGCAATATTTTTTCCCTAACGCTTCCCTTTACTTAAAGGATAACGGGGGAAAAAAAACCGACAGCATTCACTTGCGCCGACATCGACATCTTAAAAACCCGCGCACGCACTTTTTTTCCTGGGAAAAGCCCTAACTTTATGGCACTCGTTTGACAGATGCTTAAGGGTATTGAAAAATAAAATAAAAAGGGAAGTTTTACAGGGTATACGGGGAGTTTAAAAACAATTTTGGTGATATTTTTACCCATAGTAAAGAAATGAAGATATAATTAAACCAAAATTTATTCATGTACAAAAGTATAGTACACTTTGTATTTAAATTTCTTTGCGCTGGTTTTGGTAAATTAATTTGGAAACTTGCAGTTAATTTAATTTTTAAAATAATTATTTTGGGTGTTAACAATTATAAAAAAATTTAAAAAAAAATCCGTTAAGGTTTAAATTTTTTCAAAAAATGCCACCATAAATAAAAAACCCCGACTTTTCTTTTTGGGGTTTTTTAAAAACACCAAAGAAAATTTTATCCCCTCTAGGGGAATTTCTGAATTTTTTGTTTCCCAAAAAACTGCAAGGGCGGGAAAAAAATTTTTATAAAGCCCGGAAAATTTTTAAAAGACATGCCCCTGAAGGGGTTCACCCCATATTTACCACATGGTTTTTTTAAAAAATATACAAGGGAGTCTATATTAAAGCTGTACGCACCCTCTAGCTACCCTTTGAATATACGAATCCCGCTGGGTTTCGGAAGGCGGTGGGTTTACCAAGGGGCCCCCCCTCGGATGAAAATAATGCTCTAAGGGGCACCGGGGTCTTCCTCCAACATTAAACGGAAAATTTGCCAAAGACCTTTTATGTTTCCGTGCGACGTTAAAAAAAAAAAAAAATGAAAAAAGAAAAAAAAAATTTTCTAACCCTTACTTAAAAAAACGCGGGTATTTATACAATTAACCCAAAAATAACGGAAAAAAAAAACCCCACACGTAAGATTTGACGCACGGGAAGGGTTTTAAACCCCAGGTTTCTTGAAAAAATTCGGTACACCTATTATTTACCATGGTTTAAAGCGTATAATTTTATGCTTGCACGGGTTATTTTTGAAATGCTTTTATATTTACAAATAAGCGTGCAAAAATTTTGGGCGGCACGAGTAAATTAAAAATATAAACAAGTACCAAAATACATTTTTTTACATTTTCAAAAAACATTTTTATTTTATGTTTTTATGTCGGGGGAATTTAAATAAAGCCAAAAAAACACTAGTGAAAAACCGTTTTTGGGCGTTGGCGTTTTTTTAAGGGCGGAAACCCCTTTGGGCAAAAGATAGATTTTTAAAGCATAAAAATGTGTTCTTGTCAGTTTTTTTGGGGGCGTTTTAACAAAAAAAAAAAAAAAACTGTGTTTTTAAAAAGAGAGATTCTCGGAAAAGGGGATTTTATTTAAAACCCCTTTTCAAGTCCTATATGCGTTCCGTTGCAAATTTTTTTAAAAGTATTACGGCCCCAAAACGGTATCGGCCCAAATGAAAAAAAAACTAGATATTTCCAGAAAAATTATACGACAAAACCATGTTTCCCCGGGGCACTTTACATATTTTCGCACGGGTTGGGCAGATGACATATTAATTTTTTTAAACTGTGCACCCCACAATTTTAGCTTCATAGATATACGCTTTTACTTAAAACATTAAAAAGTGACGCGTAAAATACACACACGCGTATTTAAATTTTACGCGCGCATGCGAAATTCTATGTGCTTGTATATATTACGCGTGCGCATACATATTTTCCAAAAATTTAAATCGTTTAAAAAAAAATTCCCTGCACGCTTTATTGGAGGGTTGTAATTACAAATATGCAAAGCCCAAAAGAACGTGCATAGTTTAAATTTAAAATACTCAGGGGCCTGAAAAACCACCCTAAAAGGGCCCAAAAATTTTTTAAAAACGGGAATTTAAATGTGTTAAATGCTAACAGACAAACCCCTTGACGCAGCTGAGACGTCACTATTTTTAAAAATTTGTCCAAAATTTTAAATAACTCCCTTTGAGGGAAAGGGGTGCAACCCTGCAAAAAAGACTTTTTTCCGCAATGTCGAATGTACATTTCTATCGCAAATAAATTTATCGCACTTTAAAATTTTTTGACAGACTATTGGGAAAAGGAATACGGGAAAAAAAATCGAATACCTTTAAGAATGCCCCGTTTAAAACACGATCCCAAAGCCATCAGGGGCCTTGGCCTGGTTGGCGCCCAACTTTTTGTCGTTAAATTGGGACGTCGTATGTGTTGTTCCACCTGGCCCTCATGAAAATGGGTTTTGGAAACATTATCAAAACAGGGCATTGATTTAAAAAAGCGCGCCAAAGGCCCTGAAAAAATGACGGCGATATTTTATAAAATGTAAAAAAGGTATAAATTAAAGGGGGAACCCCCTTTCAGGCCCCTGAGTATATATAAGTATTCACCAAATATTTGCAATTAACCAAAAATTTTCCCATTGAAGTTTGACGTCGTGTAAATGAAATAAAAACCATAAATAAACCCTTTTAATTTCAGTTCTGACGTTAGCGTCGTTTTAATTCGGGTTTACTTGGGCCCGTAATAAACAAACCCAAAAAAAAACTGTTCTTGTCACTTTTTTGGGGGGTGTTTTTAAGAAGAGAGAAAACATGTGTTAACAAAAGAATTAACGGCTGGTTTTAAAAATTTTAATTATGCCCCCTTCCGGGTTAAAAAGCAAAAGGGGAGTAAGGAAACCCAAAAAGGAAAATTTAATTTGGGAAAAGACGGGCAAAGTGAAAAAAGGGAACAAAAACCCCGCCCATTTCATTTAAATTAAATGACGTTGAGGTGGTTAATTATTCAATTTTGCAAATTTGTTTTATGCGCTTTATGCTTAAAAAGCTTTAAAATCATGTCCCCTTTTGTGTAAAAAATATTTAGAACACCTCGAGATTTTACATACTTTTAATAAAGAAAAAACATCGTTAAACCCCACAAAGAAAAAGAAATTTTTATGTTTTAGCATAACAAATCTTTCATGTGATAAAAAAACTTCCCAAAGGGGCCTTCAAAAAATTTAAAAAAAAAAAAAGGAAAATTTTGGGTGCAAAAAATTTTGAAAAAAGTTTCAAAAAAAAAATGAAAATTTACCCAAATTAAAGGGAAATAAAAATTTTCGCAGGGGGTTAAAACTGAACGCCGAACCCCAAGTCCCTTTTTTTTGCAGGAAAGGGGTTTGAAAAATAGGATTTAAAACAATTTGAAAATGATACTTCCCAATTTAAAAATTTTGCTGCCTTTAAAACACAAAAAAACAATTTGGGGCGAACCTACACGAAAAGCGCAATTTTGTGTTTTGTGGTCAAACCCCCCCTAAATAATAAACGGGGCAGTCTTTGTTTGATTTTCTAAAATGAATCCCCGGGCCCAAATTAACCGACTACCAATCAAACTTAGTAAATTTAAAACGCCCAAAAGGTCATTTTTGAAGGGGAAAAAGGGATTTTCCCCCCAAAAGAAAAATTTTTTAAAATTTTGCAAAAATAAAAAAATACTGAAATTTTAAACAGTTAAATATTCATAAACTCTCGCTCCCACTTTAAAAAAGAAATCTATATTTTCAAAACGTGAGAGATTTTAGCCCCGGGCCCCTTTTTAAAAATGGAAAGAAAATTTTTAAAAAATTTGCTTTAAAAAAGGATGAAAATTATTGGCGCATTTGTTTTTTAAAATAAATTTTTCGATTTTTTAAGGGAGGGCCAAAAAAAAAGGGAAAAAATTTTTCTTTCCGCCAAAAATTTTTTTAAACAAATCGTAATGGAGAAGAAAGTTTGGGGTGCCCCCTCGACCGAGGGGCCCATCCCCCACGAGCAAAGTGAAATTTTTAGATTTTCGCTGCCCCCTTTTTAAAAAGCAGGCGGGTTTCATTTTTTTTTTCATAACCCTTCCCCAGGGAAAAAAAAACCCACAGGGAAAAATTTTTCCCCAAAGGAAAGGGATTCCCATGGGGAAAAGTTTTTTAGGAACATTTTTCCCACAGGAAAAAATTCCCATGGGGGAACCCCTTTTTCCAAAGGGGAAAAATTTCCTTTGGGATTCCCAAAAAGGGAAATTTTTTCCCCTGGGAAAATAAATTATCTTTTTTTTTTTTTCAAATAAACAACCAGTGCCATAAAAGTATTTTTATAAAACAGCTATGATGTTTTTCTTTTAGTTTATAAGCAATAAAAAAAAGGTTTTTCCCCTGGGAAATTTCCCATGGGGAAAAATTTCCCAAAAAGTTTCCCATGGAAAACGCCCTCCCATGGGAAAGCCATTTCCCCTGGAAAATGACCGTTTTTCCCAAAAGGAAATCGGCCCAAAACCCAGGGGAAAAAAAATTTTATAATAGCAATATTTTTAAAAAAAATAAGACTTAAAAAAAAGAAATTGTTTTGGTGGGATAAAGGGAATATGGGCTATCAATTTAGTAAATATTTTAAAGTTTAAAATCTTTGTTTGAAGAAATGACGTTTTTTTCCAATTAAAAAACCGTGGCAAATTAAAATTTGGGGGCAAAAATTTTTTGTTTTTAGACCAACAAACCCCAGGAAAGAATTTCTAAAAATATGATACATAAAGAAAACTTTATGTAAAACAGAACATAAACAAAAATATTCAACTAGTAATGCTTCTAGTAAAACGTGACTAAAACGTGTCTGACTACTAAAATTATTTTTAGTTGTTTCGATACTTTGGAACAAAAAACGTTAACGTTTTATCTAGTGACATGTTAGTGTGGTGCGAAAACTTTTAATAAAAGCTGTTACATCATGTATTATAATCAGTGGTATGTTTAGGACATGCACTTATTTTTTAAAGATTAAATTATCTCGTGCTCACGACAACTCATCTCGAGCGCGCGACATCTTATCTCGTGCGCAAGACATCTTATCTCGTGCGCACGACATTTTGTCTCTGCGCACGATATCTTATCTCAAGCACACGACATCTTTTCTCGTGCGCACGACATCTTATCTCGAGCGCACGACATCTTATCTCGAGCGCATGTAATATTATCTCGTGCACACGACATCTTATCTCGTGCGCACGACATCTTATCTCCTGCACACGACATCTTATCTCGAGCTTACGACATCTTATTTATATATAGTAGCGCCCTTTGTGTGTATTTAGGTCATCAGTAAAAACATACGGACAAATAGATAGTTAGGGTCCCGCATTTTCATATGTTATTTAAACTTCACACAAGTACATGTTTATCACATCATTTCGGAGATCAGTGCACATAATTAGTCATCCCATCTTCAAAATTAAACGAATATAATTAATAACACTGACTGCATGTTAGAACAGCAACAAATCGTGGTTCGACTGAAAATATCATTTTGTACATTGTCAGAAAAGTTGTTAAATTGCATGCATGAATTAAGGAGAACCGGGGAAATTCTTTGATATTTTGGCGAAGTCTGCATACTTATAGCGAATAAGAAATGGAGCCAAAAATGGCAAAGATATTCCCGTTTGTGAAGAAGACTCCAAATTTTGCATGAAAAAAAAAGTCACTCTTAGCGTGATATTGAAGATATTTTAATGGTTGCAATTCAGGTAAAAGTATCAATCTATATCCAAATCTGGATATCGAAATACCATATAACAATTTACGCAGTTTCAAATTGTGGTTGTCAATATTAGATGTTGTTTACCTTAACTAGAAAAAACGTTACGTTTCGCGTGAGAAACTTTGAACTATTTGCAATGTGTGGGTAGATGCATTTATCAAAAACCTGTCAAAATGCGGATGCAGAAGTCATGGATTAAATTAAACATTGACGAATATTTCAACAAGACAACAACAAAAAACTAGTATACCCTTAATGTGTGATTTTTTGCCTATGCAATGAAAGGATATAAGGATATTAAATAAACCAATAAATAAATAAATATTGATAATAACAGCTTTGCACACGGTTCGAATACGAGATTTGTTCACAAGTGTAGCAGTTGTAATTAGGTAAGGGTTTAGATGCAGTTACCCTAACAGACACATTGATAGGTCCCTTTGACGATACACAATATGCCCAGTTGCACAATAAAATATATCTTAGAATGCCAAAGTGTTTCAGTGACAAAAATATATTATAACTATATATCTACTGCTACTGTTGATTTAAAGTTGTGTCCTGGGCTGTATTGTATAGAGCAAGTCACATAACTCTGATGTTTTAACATTGTATGTCTGGCATAATTCAATTTAATATTCCCCGCCGAAGGCGAATGGACATAGTTTTGTCGTCGTCCGTCCGTCCGGAGCCATATCTAGGAAGTGGTTCTAAATATTTTAATAAAACTTCATCTGCATGTTTATCATTATAAGGAAATGTGGCCTGTAAAGTTTCAGTCAGATTGCCCAAGTAATACAAGAGTTATGATACTTTGTAGTTTCTAGTGTTAACTATATAGGGTACTATAAATATGGCCATTTCTGCTTCATAACTTGTGACAGATTTGACCTAGAACTATGAAACTTAAACTGAATTAATTTAGATCACCATAATGTGGTAGTGCACACATATTTTCGTCAGGATTTCTTTAGAAACTTCAGAGTTATTGCCCTCTAATTGTTTAAAAATCCACATATTTGTACATAACAAACTAACCAGTTGGTAGAATTTCATTAAACTTCTTTCATCTTTTTCCATGATCATTTATTATCAACACGTGTAGTTGTGTACCCACACCTGATCACCCCCTAGTTACACACCCTCCCCCTCCCCATACCACCACCCCACATTTATTCCATTTTCTTAATGTTAAACTTTCCATGAATATTTATCAACATTCAAAGTTGTACATTTACCCCCACCAAGTCAATTACGCAATGTTATAAAAACAATAAAAATGTACATTTCTAACAGGGATCTAACTCTATGTAATGGGTTTTGGTGCCTTGAATAATCTATTACAGAATAAAGAAAAGCATAAAATGATGTATAAAATGTTACTTAAATGTTATCAACCACCTTTAAAGAATAAAAACCTGTTGCTTATTAAATAATATTACCTTATAGTAGAGCCGTGTAACTTCCTCCTTTTGATCAACTTTAACTTACGTGCGTGTTAGTTTAACAGAACAAAGAAAACTGTGTGTTATTTGTTGTTTTAATTCAGTGTTTATTTCCATATATTTAAGTTGAATATCATGTACATAAAGTAGAGACTTTTGATTTTGATAATGTGCATGTATCAAACGGAATAAAACGTGTGACTGATTTCTTAGATAAATTTGACACCGATGGCTGGATGTGATATATCGGTGCAAAAACGGGTCCTGTTGGTTTGTATTTCATTGTTCTTTAAGTTTCAGAAACTAATCATCGTTCTTGGCATTTTATAGGTACGATATACCTGATATTCTTATTTATTTATATTGTTGATATCTCCTTTAAAATATTCAAGGCTAAACTTTAAAAAATGGACGTATGCATTCGAATTATAACTATTGTTTGAACAATATGTTTAAGATTTATGATTTTCATGTTTTAAATAGTATATCACATATCTGCACCAATGTTATTGAAGAATATCATTTCGTTCCTAGTGTCACCTTTGGTAATAGTTTTATAAAGTGTTGCTGGCATGTAGTACCACCAGGCTTTTGCAATGTTTCTGCTATCTAACTTAAACCCTGAGCATGAAGGGAAAGTGACAACAGCTCGTTCTTTGTCTCATTTGCTTTAAAATAAGGATCAAACTGCTACGTTTAAGTAAACAGCCTACAAGTTCAGAATCATATTACAAGATTCAAGTGTTAAATTTTGTATTAATGCATATATCCATGTTGTACATTCATAGCAACGGTTATAATTTAATTATTAGATAATAGACAAATGTCCATAATCGTATAATATAACATGAAAGTATCTATAGAGTTGTCTATAAACAGCTGCTTGTCCTGATATTTGATTTATAGATTACAGGACGCAGATGGTGTGCATAGTGTTGATGTTATTTGTTTAGCCTATTGTTTCACATGGGAAATTATACTCATACAATTCATGTTTTGAGTATCAAAATTCAGCCTACAAAGCATATATAATATATTTTATAGAAAATTATTTTTTGATGTTATACAGCTTTTCTATGTTTCAGCGATTTTGAGAAAATGTATAATGTACGAAAATCAAATACCTCAAGGCTCATATTATCAATAATAGTTATTACATGTAAAAACCGTAAATGGTATTAGTTAAAAATGAAAAATGAAAATAAAAATGAAACATCAAGATCAATTTCGACTAAGTACAATATGCAGTTGATATACTTTAAATGGATAGAATATGACAAAACTGCATGTGTTTTCCACGAATAAAATGTCTTGTTCGAAATAGAAAGAACCTTACGATATCCGAACTTTGATATGGTGTTCATTACTTAATTAAGTTTAAATATTATATTACTAGCGAGAAAAAAGCTCCAACAACAAGTTTTACGTAATGGAATTCTTTCGAAGACAAGTTCTACACTATTCTTCTTGAAATCCTTCGATGAATTTTGTTTATTTATATACCTCCTCAACCTTCAAATATGTATATGTCACAGGGTTTGTTTTAAAATAAAACAATGCTATAGCTGTAAAATTTCATTGAAATATGCAAACTTTCCTTTTAATAGGAGATGTTATTTGTCGTCAGTTCGCATTGGGTTTATATAACCTATAAAACGCGCCAGCATTACATTTTCTTTGTGCATCTTCCAACATATAACCCGAGTGTTGTCATACAATGTAGCTTGAAAATATCGCTGAACACGTGCATTTATATCCATTTTAAACTGATGTTATTTTGTAACCTTAAGAAGAAAAAATATGCAAGAATTTATAATAACAGTTTAAAGCCGTGCCCTGTTGGATAGTAATAAATTGTTTTGATTAGAGCTGAATTGAAAATTAAAAACAACATGCGCTCTTTTTCAAATTACAGAAATGATAAAACTTTCACCGTTTGCTATCAGATACTCATTCGCTGTAACATTTTTGTAATATAAACTAATTTTGTGTAGTTACATATATGTAAAAATACCTAATCATAATTGGCATCACTGTAATAGAGACAGGAGTCTATCAATTTTCAGACCACAAGTCAGTCACTAGGTCAAATTAGTGAGCTTTACTTCAAATTGACGCTACCTACTTACTGTTAATCAAGATGAACTATGTGATCTTTTCATGCATGAAGTCCGTGCAAATCATTTAATTAGAACAATGATTTAATATACTACACATATGGGGCTAATTATATCCTATCGGGAATTTCGTATTAAGCAAAAAGAAACAATTTATAAAATGTTTTTCAATGAATTTTTGGAATATTAGTGTGTGATGCATTTGAATATTCTACAATAAAAATATCAAACTTTATTTGATATATTCTTCGCTAGTAGGATAATTTAGTCCAGATAATGTGCTAACTCGAAATTAACCCTGGACTCCTATGTGCATATTTATTTGATGTTGATGAAGTATATGTATGCCCAAGGCTTTCATTAACTGCAGAAGGAGTAGAATGGGTACACAATGCACATATACTGTTGAAATAATATTAAGTCCAAATAGGGATATAACTCAAGACAAAATATATCAGAAATGGAACCTTCAACGATAAGTGCATGTCCACAGTTGATGATGTATACAAAGTTTCATTTGAATCATTGGTTTTCTTTCTCTTTATACATTAACTAATCTCAAATTGCTAACATTACTTTTATTTGTATCTTTATATATAAATAATACAAGCATTTTATTAGCACCTTCATATATGTAAATACTGTGTTGAATGAAATTTTCATTTTTATTTCATATAATGTACAAGACATTACAAAAGCTACATAACTTTGCTACAATCATTTAAAGTCAATTTAATTGATAGCATTCACACTTTTTATTAAATAAGATTATATCAGGTTGATATCAAGTTCGATAAGGGATATGGTCTGTTATCTTGTAACGGAACATATTAGCTATTGCTTGGGCTAGCAGCTGAATTTATACATGTATATTTTGCAGACCTCTAAGTGATTAGGTCTTACAAGAAACCATTTCCTGGAATGTTATGTATATACTTTTAATCATCAACATTTTGAAATTATTACATGTTTTTGTATGTACAGTCATGACACTTAGTAGATACCATTTACTTGCTTGGGCCGGTAATTGGATAATTCATGAGGTCAAACTTATATATTGCTTACGAGTAACAGTCTCCAAAATAATACATCATTTGTTTCATGGCAAACATTTATTCAGTAAATTAGCCCTTGCATTAATTTTACATTTAGGTGTAACCATATCAATATATTTCATTGAATCGGTCAAGTTTTAATAATTAGGTTTACGTGCAATAAGTATGTCTATTTATTGCGCTTTATTCCCTAGTCACTTTGTTAAATATACTTCCTGTTTTGTAACAATACTTTAAATTTTATACATATATATGTTTTGTGTCGTACGTGTACGGCATAAAATGTTTACATTACAATGATGACATAGCACATTATATCGAGGGCTTGGCGCAAAACTATTGTATCTTGTTCTTTATTTATATACACTTACAATAGTTTTGCACCAAGCCCTCGTTATACTATGGCCTTTTATATTTTCTTCTTCTGTAATCATAGGAATAAACACTGTATAGGGCGTTTGTTATGCCATTTGTATATAAGAGATTTAGTTAATGTATATTATACACGTATTTGTTGTAATGGGTGCCTCTCTCACTTCCACCGTTTTCGGTAATTCCGTAGAAAATGTGGGGAGACAGTTCTCTTTCAAGTCCTATCTTTTTGGCCATTTCTAAAGAAACCTCCACATCTTATTTACATTATTTACTTTTATAAGTTTATTTTGCTTTCTTTCATACAATGAACATAATTTATGTTATATGTTTTTCTACTTTTCTGAATAAACAAGTTCATTTCTTGACTATTTAACCACATTTTATGTTTGTTGATTTCACCTATAACTGGCAATAAATATCAATACACACTTTGTATTGACATGTTTTGTAACTTCAACTTCAAACTCATTTTGTGTAGTAACGTATATTTCAAATTACCTTAACAAACACACACAAGAATTATATCAATTTTCAGACCACCAATCAGCCCTAGTATCTATCAGTGAGCTTAGATCAAATTGACGCTACCTATTTACGGTTAATATAGATGAAATAATTGATCTTCTCATCTGTGAGGTACGTGAAAAGCATTTAAACAGAGTAAGGACTTAATACACTACACAAATGAACATGTAGCCTAAACTAAAGATTTAGACAGGATATAAAGTCAAACAAATAATAACAACCATGAAATGTTTGAATGATCTGTAGAAATATTAGTGTGTATATATCTGATTATTTTGCATAAGAAATATACAAATATATTTTCGGTGGTAGGACACAATTTAGTCCAGATATTGTGCTAACTCGAAACAAATCCGGACTGATATACGTATGTTCACGATGTTGATGAAGAAAATTTATTCCAATTTTCATTAACCGTGGGAGAAGTTGCATGGGTCACGGTGTACAGACACTGTTGAAAGGATATAAAATCCCAGAAGAGATATAACTGAAAAAGGAGTAATCAGATATTGAACAATCTATGACAAGCGCATGTCCGCTGTTAATGATGTATACTTTGTCAACGTTTCATTTGAATCATATTGAAACTGTAGGAAGCGTTGAGTACACACGGTACAAATTATATTATAATATTCTAAATTTTAACAAAAAGGCATTATCCAAACATTTTTTACTAACGTCCCATCAATATCAGCATGTCCAATTAATGGTAATAATATACACCAAGTATCTTTTTTAAGTGAAAGGAAAACAAGTATGAGGAATGTGATACGTATTTGTAGTATTGTAAAGTCCACAAAGGGGAATAACACTTGTACAAATAATTTGACACAATGTTCCCGAAATTATGTTCATGGCCATCTCATATACATGTAAATGCATTGGCACTACAGTCACGAACTCCACTGTATATGTCACATATCTAAGTTAAAAAAAAAAACAACGAAATAATCATTGAGCAAAAGAGTTGAATTGATTAAGAAGACAATTTCTAATATCCTCTTCTCTCCATATACTGTTTATAAAATTACATGCAACATGTAATAAAAGAATGGCATATAACGTTTGCCCTAGCCTATTTTCAACTCCTTACCGAAATTATGTACTTTTGCATGTCCTTTTTTTGAATTTTGAAGCAACCCGTCCGCTGTACTTTTCCGCTGCAGTTTCTTTTCGTTGTAGGACTACATTCCGATGCAATGATCTCTGGCTGTGATTGGGATCTCTGTGCTTCCTGGAATTTACCATCGCCTTTCAGTTGTTTTATGCCCCGAAGGTGGGCATATTAAAATGCACCGTCCGTTCTTGTTTGTGTGTGTGTGTGTTTGTTTCCTTGCGTGTAAATTGTTGTCCGGACTGTATCTCGGCCATGAATGAAGGGAATTTGAAATGACTTTGCATAAATGTTTATCATAATGTGACAATGTGTCATGCTCATGACCCTGACCCCTAGTTCCAAGGTCAATGACACACTCAAAGGTTAACAGTGTCTGTTTCGTGTCCTGTTCATAACATTCCCATTCATGAAGGGTTTTTAAAATAACATGGCATAAATGGTCCCCATAATTAGACCACGTGTCATGCGTAAGATCAAAATCCCTACCTCCAATGTCAAGGTCACACTTAGAAGTAAACTTTTAACATGGTCTGTTTCTTCTCTGAGCCATATATCAAGGGATTTAAAAATAATAATAAAATGTTAACACTATTGAGGAGTTTAGCGCTAATGACCCTGATCTCTCAGGTCAAGTTCAAGGTCACAAAATGGTTCATATCTAAATTGCCCTGACGTATTTTTCACAGACAACTGTAGCATTCTTAGTTAACTCTTGTTCTAAATGACTACACAATGATGTATAAGTAAACGCAATGGGATAACATACATTAAAACCGGAAGTTTATATTATAACTTGATGTAACTAGATATGACATTTAATTGTAATTGCAGCCCAACACAAACACATTTACTTTATATATCAAGAAGGTTATTTGCAATAAGATATGCAAATATTCAGGTTGGCCAACCCTCGTGGCTTTTTGATATTGTAAACACTCGGAAAATCGCTAGATATATGTATCATTTTGGTTTGTAATTTTCCTGTTACTCAATAGATTTTAATAAAGTAAGAAGTATCGAGTACAGAAAACCGAGTGCTTTCCTCCTTAGAAACGCTATGCCACTCTTAAATACTGTCTGCAAACACTTGGTCTGAGAAACAAATAATTGTGCAAACTGCATAAGACAAGTGTCTTGAATTTCTAGTTAACACATTATGGACGCTTTTTATTTTATCAAAGTATGTCAAGTATTGATTGGTGATCTCGTGGATAAGTTGTCGGCCGCTCAGTCCAGGGCTCGTGGGTTCGAGCCCCTTTGGGGTCACGTCCATGATTTCTCATATGATACCAGTACTATTTTTTTTCCAGGAAGCTGACCTGTGAGTGGTTATAATAAACTTCACAATCGAGTTAAAACAAATTGATATAAATTAAGTAATAAGAAAATCATAGACCACTCTGTTTTGCTATGAAGATATCTAATTACAGAAAAAAAATGTAAACGATAAGCATTTGAAACCCAATTAATGAAAGAACATAAACATATTTTATCAACGGACAAAGTTAAAATGAATGAAAGAAATTATGAAAAATTTAAAATATTGTTTGTGATCAATTTACGAAAGAATTAAACTTATATGAGTGACTACAGTCGTGATTAAAATGTTGCAGTTGTTTCTTTTATATAAACAAAAAAGGCAACCGTGCTTCCATTTTCTGTACTGATTGACGATATCATTATACTCATTTTAATCTCTGGTAAGTCTTTCCTTAGGCAAATATTTTGACAATGTATTTTGTACGTCAAAGATTCTTTTCAGCCTAGACAAGCATATGAAATTCAGTTAGTTTAAAATGTATAGTATATTTCACAGGATGTAATGAGATTTGCATTTTATAAACAGATTTTCTAATTAAACCAAATTGTCTTTATTCAGGTATTGGCAGGTTTGTCCGTGTTCGTGGTATTTCTGCTATTTATCATACTGGACATAGGTGTAACCGGAAACGGAAATCACTTCATTAGAAAACAGCAAGATTCTGCCATACAACAATTTGAACATAGTGTCTGGAACCAACATCTTAGAAATGACATAGATTATAATGGTGGTCGTTTGTTGACAGAGGACAATGTAGAGATTCTAAAACCTCTAAGTGTAGAACACTGTCAAAGTCAGAGGTTTTTGGTTTACAATGCGATTCCTCAAGCTATTGTGGAGGTTGGGCTGACCGTCAGAAGGGCATTGTGTCATCTTTTTCTCCTGGCATGTTAACAATAGGACTTTTATCGTCGATATGACAAGTCCCTGCAAGCTTAAGAAGTTTCTGCTGCCAATATTTACAATTGGTCAATGTGTACTGCTTTTCTGGAGACTGTCTCGAAGAAAAATTTCAGTTACTTTAAATATGTATATGGAAATACAAGAAAGAAATTCGTCAATCAAATCAAAAGTTTTAATTTTGACAAAAACTGGACAAAAAGAGTAGTAATTTTACGATTTAATGCAAATACAATCAATGGAATAAGACAACACAAACAAGCTAAAACACGACTGAAATGGTTGATGAATGTAACAAATGCAGAAGCAATGCATTTAGTGCTGCACACTCTGTTTAAACCAAACCAAAGAATATTGAAGGATGCCGTACAATTCTATGATAATCGAATACTAGGAAGGCATTTAGTATGTAGCCATATTCGAATTGGGAAAAATCCAAGTATTCCGGCAGATAATACACGTGCAAGAAAACCAAATGAGACTGTGATATTTGAGTTTTTGGATAGGTACGATGATGACCGGAAACATGCCATTTACATTGCTTCTGATTCAGACGATATAAAAAGACATGCTGAGATCAGATTTAAATCATTTGTTAATATAAATCGAACAATTGTTCATATTGATCGGCTAGGGAAGTTAAGGCCTTTTACTAAGGAAGCTTGTAAAGGATTTTATTCAGTACTTTTTGAACAACTTATCCTCACACTGTGTGACACACTTGTTTTGACACCTAGTGGCTTTGGAACCACGGCGGCGTATTTAAGAGGCGTTTCTCACAATCTATATATGTTTCAACCGGAAACACAAAGAATACTAAAATTAAATGTAACTTTCTAAACAATTTAATTTTCGTTTAAAATGGTAATTTTCCATAGAGGGGACAAAATATCAGATATAAAGTTAAAATCATAACATCGTTGATGTTCCTATCATATACTTATCATATACTTCTTGTTATTCTTGCAGCTTTCTGTAGTAAGATTGTTCGATCGATATAACATTTTAATTGTAAATATATAAAGTTAAAAATGTCCGTCTTATCTAGATGCTTATACAACTTATCGTTAGTTTCAGATATTCACCTGAAAGTATTGGTACATTTTTGTGATATATTTGTCAAAGGTCAAAGTTAAAGGGATCACTTTGACATCCAACATTTTTATATCTACTATAGTGTGTTGCTGCTGCATGTGTTTTAATAACGCTAATCCAAATCTCTCACCCAATAGCCTCATATCAACCGATCTTCTCCGCCTCTGTATAATTATCATTAGTGTTATCAATTGAGCCGTGCCATGGGAAAACCAACATAGTGGGTTTGCGATCAGTATGGATCCAGACAAGCCTGCGCATCCGCGCAGTTTAGTCAGGCTCCATGCTGTTCGCTTTTAAAGGCTGCTGCAATTAGATAAACCATTAGCGAACAGCATGGATCCTAACCAGACTGCGCAGATGCGCAGATTCATGCTGGTCGCAAACCCACTATGTTGGTTTTCCCATGGCATGGCTCAATTTCACTTCAATATGTGATATTTTATTACAGTATTCTTTAATGAAACCAAGTAACTCGAACTCCAGGGATGCTATGCTTAGGCGATTTACTATAACGTGTCATATCCCTGCGTTACAGACACACTCTGTGCCGTTGAATAAAAAAGACAAAAAAATGTACCAGTAAAGATCGTCCTATCATATGGCGAATGCAATAAAGCATGTTCTCTTATCTAAACCTGTACTAAACCTGTATTTCCTGACAGCCCGGAATGAAATAAAATTAAGTGGTAATTATGTCACTAGCTGGACTACATCAAAATTAACTTTTGACAATATAAACCGTTTTCTGAACAACATTAGTGTCACTCTGTTTTTCATGCCACTATCAAAACCGTTTTACCTCTTTACAAGGTAAAAGACCAACAATTCAAAACTATGAACAGGGAACATACTAGCACTAAAGTAATCGTAATATGGGTATAAGGTATTGTTTAGGTCGTTCAGATCACATGATTGCTTTAAGTTATCAGCCTAATGACGAATCATTATCTCTTATCAAGTGTTAAGTTATTGTAAATGCCAAAACGTTATGCAGTTATTATCATTATAAATCCACGACTAACAGGATGATGGTCAGATTGTGATCGACTTATTGTGATTGATAATTTAACCATTAGCCTGCTAGTGGAAAGTGGTTTTGACTTTGCGACCAGTTCAGACGAAGATCAGGACGCGCAGGCTGATTATGGTCTGCACAGTTCGCTATTCAGTGAGTAAATCACCCTTTTGAATAATAAGCGGTAGTGCCCAAATTGAATAATGGACCAATCCATTAAAAAAAATAATTAGCAGGGTAAAGGTTAATGAATTAGTATGGTGCCGATATAGTGGTGACGAATATCAAACGTGATAGATAAGACTGATATAAGATGAACTATAAAATGAATTGGAGATTTAATAATGACAACAAAACGTATGCTTGTATATGTACTGTTTTATACTCTATCATAACTGAAGTGGGAAAATAAACAGTTGACAGCTCATATTAAATATGGATTTGCTTTTTTCATCCTGAGGTAAGATCAACGTGAATGCATTAAATTTCAGAAAGTACTACTGGAAGCTATCGCTAGTTATACAACTGCTTGTATTGCAGTTGATATATAAATGTAGTTTTACTTAGATTATATTTAAACTACGTTTTACAGTTTGAATTTTCTTCGACGATGCATGACCTCTTTGAGTCGAACCGCCGTAAACTTCCACCTATTAGTTCAATTCGTAATGTTTCTAGAGGCATAAAAAGCCATCTGAATATGCGAGCACATAATTAACGGTAAGCCCTATTGTTTGAAAAAATAAATCAAACAACACCAAATCATAGACAGAAAGGGTTGTTCTTGAAAATTCAACAACAAGTAAAACATGTATATTGTTTTACAAACAGCTGTCAAATAACTGATATTTAAATTGATTTTTTGAAAATGGGACACACTTTCGGACAGTACAACGCCATTACAAATTCACCATATTCAAAGAACTGTTACATATCTTCATTTTGATGCAACTGCTATAATGTTCCAGTGCTGACATTTCACATTAAGCAGAAGGTAGTTTTCAGCAAGTGTTTACATTTATATTTTTACAAATTACGTTCACTTTAAAAGGGGAAACAACTTCTTAGAATTAGAATATTTTAGGTATCAAGTCGTACGGGATAGTGCGAAGAAAAAACATAAAATGCACAGGTAGATTGTTGTAAAAGATACGTTTTGTTTACCAATTATTTCTTTGTTTTGATAATATACTTCTAAAATCTTAAAACTTTGAAGACATAAGATTATGTGTTTATCTTTTAAAAGCTATACACTGCATTTCAGTAAAATTTTATGCAAGTAAAAAGCACCACAGTTACAGAAAAACGCAATTTCTAAATAACACATGCCACCAATATTTGAAAGTAAGATGAATTTGTTACATCTTCAGCATGACCAAAGTTGTGTGACGACATAATATTTAATAACAGATTTCTGAAGTTAAATATCAAGTGCCTAACTATGTCTAGTGCTGCAGCTTTTCAAGCAAAAATGTATTAAAATTGAAATATAAAGACAAAATACTACTTTGCATATAAAAATCGTCTTGCAGGGCCACAAAAGCTGTGCATAGGTGTCATTCAAGGTTAAAAATACAAACACTTTACTATAAACAAAATAAATGCAGCATAACGATTTAAATGCAAAACTCAAGTTATTTATTGTAAGTAGGCATACAATTACACTTTTGTAATGCAGTACTAAATTTAGGGAAAACTTTGATATGATCTACATGCACTATAGATAATAAATCGGTTGATGTTTGAGTTTAACTAATCGATATGCTTTATAAATGCTTTGGTTCAGCATGTTCTAATGAGAAAAAAAAAATGAAGAAGAAAGTGTAAATTAACATTATAAAGTCAATTGACTAGTAATAACTTTATCAAATATTCATAGCAAGGGGAAGAACTGTTGTAAGTTCAAACTTAAATAAAGATTTTTGAATACTTCCACTTATTCAAAACAATAACACTGTAAAGCTAATTAAATGTTTCGAACGCATAAAAAAATAAATAATCAATTAACATACAATTAAAGGTCTGAAGATTTTGTGAACGGGGAAATAATAACAATAACCTTCAAGGAAACCATGCACAGTTATGAACAATGATCCACCTGATCATTTACTGTACAGCAGAAAATAATGTTTAGGTCATCAGTGGGATGTTGACATGTATAAACGCACTTTGCTTACGGTCAAAAGTGTAATCATGAACATAAAGTTCATCAATGTTCAGTACTATAGTCACGTGTTATAAGTTTGCTTACAATAAGTAGCTCCATTAAGTTGACACATCAATATCGATGTTTTAAACTGACATTAAATGAGTAAACATAAACTGCAACTTTATGGTTTATTTGTTTTCTATTTTCAGGTGCCTTTCAAATGCATCATTTTTGTTACTGATTGGCTCAGAACTATCAAGTTTATTTTTTTTTTTCGTTTTTGATCAGAATTCTTTGCATCCAGCATTTCATCTTTTAATCAATTTCTTTGCCTTTTTCGTAAGCAAGTCTCTAAGTCTCTCTGTCTGTCTAGGTTTGTCAGATTTAAACAATTAACCGTCACCTAACGACCTTTCAGTGGGCATATGCTCCCTTTTGGATTTTGCACAACTATTTATTACTTTTGTGTTATTATCAAATTTTAGCTACATTTTGCATATTATATCGGGGTTCTTATATTTGTATCTGTTATGCTGGTTAAATGTTGTTTGGAATACGCAAATTTATAGAATGATACGCGTATGTTTCAATAGGTCTCCGATGCAAGTTTTAGACGTTGTAACACTCCTGTTGTCATCCTGGTGTGTTTGCGGTCCACTTTGTTGAATGGAAGTTACTTTGTAGATTTTTAATCGTATTAATGTTATGTTTTGTCTGTTAAACAGACTATTCAATATAAAGGAAGCTAAATCTTGTTCAGGCAATTTTGTGACATTTTTTTTCTTGAAGCAGTCTCGTGTGCAAAGTCCCATGTGAAATTCTTTCGTTTGTAACAATATCGCCTTTTTTAATATTGTCATAATTATTTTTGTTAACATTGACCGTTCTTGAGACTCAACACCGCTTTTGTTGAACTATTTAGTTTGTAACTATTATGTTTGAGAAGGAACATTTGCGATAGCATTTCTTCTATATCTGTTATTTCATTTTCTGGACTATATTTGTCATTGCTGAATTCATTTTAAATTTTAGCAATTGGATCTTTATAATTTTACAACTTGGCCTTCAAATGGACATGATTAAGTCTTAAATCACTGCGATAGTTCGAAATAAATACACTCCACTTCCATTTGCTAATAGCAATAATTAATCGACGAGATAGTGCTGCAGTTAGTACAAAAAGTGCATATATCATCTTTAAGTATAACCGTAAATTGAACGAATATTTAATGCTAGGTTTTTGCTAAAATGTGCGTGTATCACAAAAGACGTATGACTTAAGAGTCTAAATTATTGATATACAAACGGTTTCTGATTGTTGTGTTAATGTTCATACAATATTTGTAGATGTTATAATCTGTCTACTTCATGGCTTTTTTTAAATTATTAGTGTTTCATATGTTTGAGGCAGTGAAAGTTGATATCGATTGAATTTGTTTGTTCAAAATTAATTCCGCGGCCACAGTTAAAAATTCTGATTTGTTAAGACTTCCTAAACATTCAAACGATCGACATTAGGAATGTATATCATAGCTCAGTTAAGCAATTTTTAAATTAGTAAGAAACAGAAAATTAATGCTATGAAAATATTTCCTCAAACGGACGAATATTTCGTAGATCGATCACGAAATGGACTGTTTCGAGCAAGTTTCTGTAATTTAAAACATTTCAAAAGCTGGTTGTGGTAACTATATTCGTGTTTTTTATAGTTTGTCAAAAAATGTTTATTTCATGAACACTTCTCAATTATACGAATACACTTACAGGGTTGTTCAATAAATTCGTAGTATCGCTTTTATGTACAATGTTTTATAACGGGAACCCTTATAACAAGTCGTTATTCCGTTTGAAACTGCAATTATCAAAATATAGTGGCATTATACAATACTAAACTAGAGAACATCTAATAATCATAGCAAATGCTAACTACCAAGTCGACATTTAGACGTCTTAAATTTTTAAACCGTTAATAACTCCAAACATTGAACACCTTCTGCAAAAGAAAATTACACTCACAACGTGAAAATGTCTTTAATATATTGAACTGATTTCTCCGTAAATTGATGTAAGTTCAATCGGTCATTAGAGTTTAAAATATACATTTTTGTGTAGGGCAGTCATACGTGGAATTGCATAAAAATGGCACACGTAGAATCTCGAAATCAGCATAGAATAGTACAAGAACCTGTTACAAAACAGACAGAAGGTTTTGAATTACTATAGAAAAAAATGAGCACTTAAAAGATAGCTCAATCATTCGTTATTTTTATCTTAATAACTTGATTAGACACAATACACGTGACATTTGACAGATTTATAATTTCTAGTAAAAATTGTAACATACGAAATACTGTTAACTCACAATGAAGCTGTGAGTATTTTTTTTCCTATTTTAATTAAATAAAACCATAGATAGTTTTTGGCAGCAGATGCGAGTAATAAAGGTTGGAATAACCACGGCCTTTACGTGTTGTCCCCTTGTAGGTATGAACTTTTCTCCAGATGATAAATTTGTCCAAATTTAGACTTCAATCCATTTTCATGCACAAACACTGTATCTTTACTCCTTATGGACTTAGTTTTATCTAACAGAAATGAAAAACTGAAACGCCATTGAAATCAAGGGATCGACTAGTCATTTTAATACAAGGACTATGATGCCGTATGTATACAATTTTAAAAGTTAAATGGCCAACGTTCACAATAAATAAAAGTTGTTTGATCAGAATGATTGAAATTACGGTACATCATTCCTTTTCCAGAATAAGCATAATTACATGATTAACAAGAGCTGTCGGAGGACAGCAACGTTCGACTATTCAACAACCTTGTCAATTGAATTAATACGAAAGTCGAAAAAGGGGTATAATTTTGTAAAAAATGGGAAAAAGGGTTATGGAACCTTCACAGTGCTTATAAGCTCATAAAGTGAACAAGTGCGTGAAGTTTCAATCCTTTCCCATAAGTGGATACTGAAATATCAGCTAACATACAAAAACTTAACCAAAAACTGCTAAGTCGAAAAAGGGGCATAATTTTGAAAAATATGTAAAGTAGAGTTATGGGACCTACACATTGCATGTCAGATCATGACAGTGAACAAGTGTATGAAGTTTCAATCCATTCCCATAGTGGGTGTTCGGGAACTTGGATACCACAGTAAAAAACGAGTATGCGCTGATTCACTTTACAATTTTATTCTCTAGCGTAGCGTAGCGATTCTCTGAAATTACAAACAATTATACATATAATAAAAAGTATATTTAAATCACAGGTAAAAACATATATTCAACAATATATTCAAAGCGACAGTTACATTTCTTACGCAAATATCTCTAATTAAATTTCTTAAACACGCTAAATAGTATTCAAGTGCAAATATTTAATAAGCAACCTTTTAAAAACAAAACACTCAATTTCAATTCGATAAATCTTACCGATTTTTGATCTTTACCAAGTTTTACATCAAGTTCCTGAATTGAAATATATGTTTGCGCTAACGAAAGCGACGTTCAAACAATAACAACAGAAAATGATGACGTCGACGTCAATATTTGGACGTCGCATAAAAGCACGTTAGAAAAGGCGGTAAAGACGTAAATTCAAATTAGAAATGTAATACGTTTCTAACAGTGGGTACTGAGATACCAGCTTACATACAAAACCTTAACCAAGAATTTCTAAGTCGAAAAAGGGGCATAATTTGGTAAAAAAGAAAAATAGAGTTATGGAACCTGTGCAATGTAGGTCAGTTTATCACAGTGAATAAGTGTGTGAAGTTTTAATCTATTCCCACAAGTGGTTACTGAGATACCAGCTTACATACAAAACCTTAACCAACAATTTCCAAGTCGAAAAGGGGCATAATTTTGTAAAAAAAAAAGCAAAATAGAGTTATGGAACCTGTGCAATGTAGGTCAGTTAATCACAGTGAATAAGTGTGTGAAGTTTCAATCCATTCCCACAAGTGGTTACTGAGATACCAGCTTACATACAAAACCTTAACCAAGACTTTCTAAGTCGAAAAAAGGGGCATAATTTTGTAAAAAAGCAAAATAGATTTATGGAAACTTTGCAATGTAGGTCAGTTTATCACAGTGAATAAGTGTGTGAAGTTTCAATCCATTTCCAAAAGTGGTTACTGAGATATCAGCTTACATACAAAACCTTAACCAAATCGGGACGCCGACGCAGACGCCGACGCCGACGCATGGGTGAGTCCAATAGCTCTACTATTCTTTGAATAGTCGTGCTAAAAAGCAATAGATCTAGTTTGTTACCTGTTACACTAGCAACACTAAACCGAAAGCTGTGTAAATAATATTGCGGAGGATCAGTTCCTAAGTTTGCAATCCTGTCTTTAAACAGGACACGAATAGTGGAGTAAGAAAGTGGATTGGTAGAGATTTTAAGCAATATGTATGTGTGTTTCTATTCAAAAAAGTGCACTTGTCTAAATATGAGTTCTTTTGATTCTTGTTTAATTGCAGCTTAACAAATATATCCCAAGGATTAAACGAGACAGGAGAAATATCCCGTACGGGCATAACAACAGTGTTTCCGTCCCTCGGCACATTAGTCTTTGTTTTATTCTACAAAAAAAATCACAATGCGTGTCAAGGAATTGAATATTTGATTGTTTCAATATTCAAAGACTCACTAATAACAGCCACCAGTATCTTTTTGCCACATCGGTATTCTGCAAATTCAGCCTATATTTATACGCCATTCACAAAAATGAAAACTTTTTATAATTGTTATATTTACTAGATCAAGCTTAGTTCAAATTTAGTATGAATTTATTTCATATCAGCTCTAGTTTTTTTTCTTAAATTTATATGGAAGTATTGCATTTGCCATAGCAAAACGAATCACCATGGCAAAATGAATAACACGGGAAGAATTTTCATCATTTTACCATGGCAATTTTGTTTCTATTTTTCCGAAAATAAATCTTGGCATGTGCACAGGTAGAATCTAGTATTATACCTTTTATAACTTTATCTTATTTTTTTTTTTTTTAAAAAGCGATTATGCAATGGAAAGTCCATGGCAAGTATTGTTTAGAAATTATGACAAATTGCAGCTTGACAAATACAAAAACAGTTGTTCTGTCGCTTTAGTATGGGAAGTTTGTGGGAATGCTCAATGATACAGATTCTTTAAATGATACAATTGACATTAAATTCATGTAAAATTGATGCTAAACGATACAACCAACATAAAATGATATAAACATGATAAAATTGATGCTCTCTAAAAGTTGTAAAAATAATGGTAAATAATTCAAGGTTTAGTTACAGAACTTGATGCAAAAAGATATATTTCTTATAGGGGTATATCGAGAATTTCTACATTTGTAGATTTTTTCAAGTATTATTATCTCATTTATTGCACAAATTGTAACACGAAAATTTAAATATAGTTGTACATGCTTCGTGTTAACTAAACACATATATGATCAAAAATATACTTTTCTGGAGTGCTCTCCAGGAACAACTGTACACTCACAGTTTTCATAAAACGAGTTAAACAAATTTGTGATAATCGGAAGGAAGTGGATGATTGGTAAATACAGATCATAGATGCAGGTATTTAATTTACATGACAAGACAGGCTAGTTATGTTAGCATACTCCCTGCACATAACTACGGTGTATCATTAGGGTTTGCTTTCCATGTGCGTACAACTCAAAATGTATGTGCACGGTTGAAACATACATACACGCATAAATATGTAGCTGCATGATAATATGGGCGTGAGCATTTGTATATACATGCAACTATAATTGGGTCTGCACATACAAAATTACGCGTGTACGTCCACACATGAGTGCATGCGAATATTTACGTGCACCTATAATTACAAGCGCACGTTTAGATCTACTCATGCATGTATATTAATTTTGTACAGTCCGAGCATCCGGAATAAGGCGTGCATGCGTAAAATTACACGCGAACAATGGTAAATATGTAGCCGCACGAGTTTTATACGATGACTCAGAATTACGCATGCCTGCGTTAAATTAGTAAGTATACGTCTATTTATATACTTTCAAGTAGACTTTTAAATGTATATGTACACGCGTATGTTTAACTGCATTTGCAAGTAAATGCAAATATGGATGCGCACGTGTTAATTTATACATGCATTATGACAAAGGCATGTATATATACACGCGCAGGTGCATATAAACTAGCATTTACATTTTTACGCGTGGATGCATAAAATATACATGTTGACGTGCAGGCATATTTCAAACATGCACTTATGTTTTGAAAGACACGAAAATGCACGGAAAGCAAACTTTCAACCAAAATGGCATGCCATAAATAGCCAAGTACTGTTGAAAACGGGAATAAAAAAAACTTCTCTAAAATCTGTTTGTGACAAGACAATGATGTTAATGCAGAAATGGTACACATTTTTTTATCTCATTTAATGATTTGTCGTCGAATAAAATCTTTTTTGAGTTTAGAATGTAAAGAAATTATATTATGATGGCGTAGAGGGCATAAACCATGATTTATTTAAGAGTAAATCTCAAAATGAGATATATTCTTTCGTGTTCAACACGTTTTAAAGATTTCTGTCTACATCTTTGAAAATATTCTCCAAATGCTTGCATGTTTTATGTGATTTCTTTTACAGCGCACCGCTATGACGTTTTGCGCCCGGAGTAATAATTCTGACGTACAATATTAAATTGTGGATATTTTGTATAATAATACACAATTTCAGTCTTCTTTGTTCAATACGGAAATAAATCGGGTCGTGTTAGAAAGTGCTATAACGAATGTGAAAGTCATATGATGGCCATATTTATTTTTCTAAAAGTATCAATACATGTGTATTAACGTACATTTTATAGGAAAGAAATATGCACTGTCCACAATCAGAAGTAATTCACTAAAGTGAATAATGTGAGTGGCCAAAATGCGGTCCCACATATAGATGATTTGTCGGAGGGACTGACGTAACCTGCAGTGAATATACGGTCCAAAACATACGCTAACTTACTGTGGCAGAGTTAAATGATGCACTGCTGTTAAATATCACAACTTCAGTTAAACGTGGATCTTCAATAGTAAAATAATGTTGTGTTAGCTTTAATCCCGACGGATAATATACTCATACATTCTATTACATGCTGACTTTATTAAGGCAGCCGTCTTAACATGTAGAGTTATCTATAACTATACTAATTGCTTGTGCATATTGAAAGAAGACCAGGATGACCCTAGATCGCTTGCCTTACCTTTAATTTTAATTTTGCTTTAACCTGTTATGACAGATGGTCAGGCATGAAAAGTATCTGTGGAATTATTTTGAAAAAGAGACAATTTTTGACAGGAAGATTTTAAAGTTTCCACAAAGATACGGGATAGTAATGTCATTGTGTGTTTGGGAAGTTTGATAGGGGTGGGGTAGATGTGGGGAAGGGAATAAATAATAATAATACAGGAATTTAAAATATAGTTAACAAGTAATTTAAGGGAGGAAGGGTTTGGTATGTGGGGATGATGGTAGAAGACTGAGGGATTCAGATTGGACAGGGAGGATGATAATGTGAATGTAAGAGACAGAGTCAAGAAACTAGGTAAACAAAATAACAAAGTACTCGCTCGGTGTTTGAAATTATGCAATGAGGACCACGTAGGATCTTCAGCTGGATAGTCGCCTTATAACCTTTACTTAAATTCCAACACAGAAATAGAACCAATGATCACTTAACAGAAATAATTCGTTTTTCCTACAGCTTCACTGGTACACAGAAACACGTCATGAACAGAGATAAGTCTCATTTGTGCTCAGGCACAGACGTTTTCAAGATCAGTGCAGTTTGCATAAATTATATGTGCATCAGTTTGCCATTGATTGTCTTTCAACATATTAGAGTGCGATCCGTCAGTGGCAAGGCCTATCTATGTCGCATATATCATGCAATTCCCAGTCCACATAAGATGTAAAGTGATCGACACGTGATGTCGTGCGCTCGAATTAACATGTCGAGGGCTGTAGGTAAAATGCCGTGCTGTCATTATGGGATGAAGTGCTATTGAAATAAGATGTATTGTGCTCAAAATGTAATGTCATATTTCGAGATAGATGTCGCACACTCGATACAACATGTTGGCTCTCGAGATATGATATAGGATGTCATGTGATCGAAGTAAGATGTCTTGCGCTCTAGGGAAAATTTCAAGTTCTCGAGATAAGATGTTGTGCCCTCGAGTTTCCATACAGGATGTCATGCAATTTAAGTAAAATGTCATGTTTAGCAGTAAGATACCGTGTCCTCGAGTTAAGATGTCGTGCGCTTGAAATGTACAATGCACTAGATAATTTTCATTTAAACGGGAGGGATATGGTGGTCCTAGATCGATCACTTGAGTTTCTTAACTGAAAATCTTACATCGACCTAATTTATTTTATGAGATATGCAGCGCTTAATAAGTAAGTCTGTTCTAGCAATTTTACTCCGGTCCCTGTTGAGTTTGAATCTGAGGACTGTACGGTGCATGGATATGGCACAGCTGCAAAGATAATATTTCGTTTTACATCAAAGTCCAGTTAGTAAATTTGATTCACCTTTTGAGGTTATTGATTTTGCAGTGTTTAACTTTTGATAACAATTCAGATCTTGTATAATTTAGACTGAATTCGTAAAAAAAAGCTAACAGACATACAAAGATCACAGCCGTCCACAAACAACTTTTACTATCGAATTCTTTGTGTTTTTATTATATTTACAATGACGAATACAGAATATTTTATTCAACATAATGAACAGAAAAGAGAGAACAGAAAATACAAATATATTTGTGTGTTGTTTTTTTTTTTTTTTTTTTGGTTGAAAGGCCAAGAAAACCCGAAGTGTGTGGTGTGCAAGGATAATGGGGTAAATGAAGTATAAAACTTATAAAGGAAATAAATCTAAAGATAGTTAATTTCGATGGATGACAACTATACATACATGTATAATACATTTTCTTAAGCTGGTTTGCTTCAAATAAGTTTGACCAATGATTTATAAATGATTGTTTGAAGCCAAAATCAACTAAACTTTAGGCAAATATTCAGTTCAATAAATTGTCCTTATAGTACAATAGCTGATATCAAAGAACTATATATAGTTTGACCTTTTTAAGCTATGTTTAAAACATAAACACGTTCAATCAACATCACCAAAATGAGTATATGGATCGGACACCCCAACAAACATAAGCATTTGCTGCAAGCATGCGTGGCTAACGTTTCCACAACCGATGTACGTCCAAACTTCAACTCTGTTTCAAACCAAATGTCTATCTACCGTTAAATCTAACAATAGAGAGTCTGAGATTTCAAACTTCGCCTTCCCCTTTCAACGTCTCTCATATATATTTTGGGTAAAACGTCACCGACATGCGTGTATTTTATTTAAATCACACGTTGCTACTAAAGTTTTCCATGTAATATCACGTGAGCCTAAGACTTCGCTTTATTACTATGCGAAATAAAAAGCTTGGTTTCAGGATTTCTACTTATTAAGTTAGTTGATTATCCATATATATAATTAGACTAAATTTGATGCGAAACACTATCAATAGGTATAAGAATAATGAAGTTTTGTATGGCTAATGACTTTAACTAAATACATTGAATTGAACCTGGAAGTATAAAGTTATCAACTGATTTTGAGAAACTTTGAGATTTTGTTCAAACTTTAACTTCTACGGCATATTTGTGTCCCCAGGCGGTATCGAGTATACCAGATGGGCCTTTTTGTCGTATGAAGTGAAGTTTTGAACGTCCGAAGATGTGATTTCACGAAAGTCGAAACTGCATTATTTTTACATCTACTAGGTCCACATACTCGGCAGCAAAGACTGAAATCTGGATGGAGGCACATGGCATGACAGTCATTTTACTTGAAAATTAAATAATTACGCGCGATTATCATTTGGTGGAACATTTTATTGTCACATCCAAATAAAATCAATCTGTTTCTGTCGGACACTTAATACGACAATTGCGTTTTAATTAATAACATAAAATGGAACTAGTAAGACGGAAAATTCTTTTGAAGTATCAGACATTTTCAGATTTATGATATCATGATGAGAGACTTTTACTGTTAGCCGTATGGGATAACTCCATTTTTTAAATGCACGGAACCAGAGCCTGGCAGAGAGACATTGTGGGTTAATTCCCCCTTTGATTCTTACATTTTACAAAGAAAGTCAGTCTTGAAACTCGGTGTGACCCTACCCTAACCCAACCCCCCTCCCCCCCTCCACCCCCACCCCCTGAAATGGGTGACCCCCTCTTTAATGTTGGTGTCCCTCTAACAAAAAGTCCTGGATCCGCAGATGCTTTACTTATAAAATAGTATATTAAAATCATATTGTGCTGTCTGAGAGTTTGGCATTATACAGAGTCATACAGAGTGTCATTATCACTTTGATATGATCATAATAGGCTATTAACTTTGTATGTGGATATATGCATGAGTTCTGCAGCGGTAATATTGCGCGACTTTAGGAGCGAAATATTGTCCGCGAAAGAACGGACATATCCGTTTTATATCTAAATTATCGTTCTGTCACGAAACACAGGAAAATATACGGAAAAAAATTCTCCGAAAATGCAATAAACAAATCAAACTGACGCGCATTAATATTTTCCGCGAAAATGACGTCAACTTGTCGCAACGTGCGCGTTGACGCCATGGACGTCACGCGATTCTTTCCATTACAACATTAAGAAAACATTCCACGTTCTATATTAGTCATACTCATGACGTTATTATAACTTTCATTTCATTTCAGTCTGATAAATTACTACGTGGCAGTATCTAATAGGTCAGATTAATCAAAGTGTAAAAATAAACAAAATGTTGCATAAATTACAAATTAAACAAATACACAATAGCAACAAAAATCTAAAGAAACGAGATTCGCAATGGACGGACCGTCATGGGACGTAACTAGAGTCACGGATGGGGACTAGTCCGATATGAAAGCGTTCAACGTGACGGTCATGATATTGAAAAATATTGCACGATCGCTGCCCATTGAAACCCAATGGAAACTAATTTTAGGTAATATGTAATAATCATTTTTATTTCCTCTCGTGTATGATTTACAATCATGCATTGTATACTGACTACACTGACATAATTTTATATAAAACCTAAATGTTTGGAGCAGCACTAACGAGTTTTTACATTGTTCACATTGTTTTATGTTTTTTTTTCTTTTTTTAGGTTATCGCTCTATTATCCATGCGATGATTATATTAATTGAAATGTTTTTTTTATCATTTAATTTTCATTATTTTCATTTTTAAAACCTCTTGTAAAATTCCTGCCCTTTCGGACAATTGGTATCAAAATGCACGAAATAAACGATCATAATTACAGATAAATTGAATTGGCAGATTAACAGAAGTAAGGTTCATTCTAAAGTTTGAAATCTCAAGGAATTTTAATCGAACTTCAACTTCATACGTTAACTTCGCAAGAGACGTAGAAGGGGAAGGCGAAGGTTGAAATCTCAAACTCTCTATTGTTTCGTCTTAACCCTCCGTTTCAAACCTTGTCTCAGACAATACCAAGTTTTTTCAATATCACATTAAACCTGACCAAACTGCATGACCATTGTATATTTATATGGCCGTATGACGCCGCTTGCACTTATATCCGTCTTTTACACAGGCTACTGTATATCAGTATTTTCAAACACAGTTATCATGGTTATAGACTTAGACTTTGTCACGTGCCACGAGGTAAAATTACTGATTTCTGATCATACTGAAATCATACACAACTTACATTTTACTCTTATTTGCTAAATGAATCCTTCTCAATTTATATATCAAATTCAGATGATAGACCTAAATCCCTGAAAGGAACGTAAAGGACTTATATCCCCACACTGTCGTCTTTTCTTCCGCCAATTCGTCGTCATTTCGATTTTCTACTTTTCCTTTGTACTACCGCCCTTTAGTCCCAGAAATTGTCTCTACTTAAGGAATAAGTCGATAATTGAAATTATTTTACAAGCACAAACTAAACCCTCTGGTTGTAAAATAGTTTGAATCCTGTAAAAAGGAGAAATAAAAGAAAGTTGTTGTTCGTACTTTACTTAAAGACAACAAATAATTAACATCTACAATGCTTGTGGCAGATCAGTTCTGATAGAAGCATGTAATGAAATGTAATAACAAAAATAATTTGTATTCAGTTACGATTATACATAACTTCTACATACGTTATCAAATTAGTAAAACGTTTATTTAATACAATCAAAGTTCGTATTTTTCATATTTCATTTATTTTTAGTTTTACTTGTTTCATCATATTTGAACAGAACAACTAATTGAAATCAGACTTTTATTCTAAGAACACTTTCATTAATAATTTGTAAAAAGTAAACCAAAAATTAACACCAACGGTTTTCGTTTAAAAAATCAACAGAACATGGCAGAACATGACAGTCCCTTCTATAAAGAGTTCTAAGTTATTTCGTGTATGTGTTGCACCCCCTGCTCGATCGGCGATAAATGTAAGGATATCATCAGATCATGTTTCAACCAAATTCTAAATTTGGAAATCACTTTAGTTTGAAACTGTGAACATAAGAAACGTCTTCAGGCAATCTCAAATTACGTTCAAGAGAACAAAAGAAATTAAAATGATTTTTACTTTCTATCATGTATATCATATGAATTAAGGCCAACTTATTCATGTTTTTGTTTCAAATGTTCCAATTATTATTGATCTTTATTGTAACATTTGTCGTAAGTTCGCCCGCAAATCACAAAAGTACGACAATTCAGCGAGCCTTTATTGTTGCAAGAAACGCAAGTGCTGTACGTCGTTTATGGCGTTTATATCTGTTGTGTTTCCGATGTTAAGGAACTAAATGACAGTTGTTTGGCGCATTAAATATGTAGTCGTTTCGTTGCTTCATGCTTGAAACAAAGAAATAACGAAACTGCAAATGATAGAAAGTCGTATTTTCATTATTTTTTTGACATCCGGTAAACATGCGCAGTGCATTGTTTTCATAAAAATCTTGCTCGTTTTTCGAAACTCTGGCTTCTAGTATAGACTATTGACCGCAAGCAATTCTATTCTGTAATTGTACAAATTTAACACATGTCATAGAAAGCTTATCATGTCGCTTTGTTGCGTGTTATTCTTCTAAGTTATCTTCTCAGAGACTTTATTCATAAAAAAAAAATAAAAAAAAATAAGAGAAGTGGGACATTAATTCTTGTTGGCGTCCTGAATATTTCTATAGTGATAGACTACGGTTAGTTTAGAAATATTGATGAGCTTTTCAAAAATGTATAGTTTATATGCATTAAGTCTTTCAAAAGATCAAGCCTTTGAAAGTTTCAGCGATATTTCAAAAAACATCAATCTTAAGGAAGGTAGCTAAAACGCAATAAAGGTATGCATTACGAAACGTTATATATCAATGCCATACTAATAGTTATTTTCGAATTAAGTCTACGTGGACTGTGGACACCTAAGACGATAGATTTTTCAATGGGACCGTCTCAACATAATTTGTTTATATTATGCGCGGTAAGAAAAAGAGTTTATAACGGCAATAGGGTTTGTGTTTCTATGTGGTAGGTGATATAAATTCGGGTGTGCCTGTTTTAGCTTGACTTTTTGAAGAAAAAGTAGAGTCATTGCACTAGCTCCGGCGTCGGCGTCGGCGTCGCCGTTTTCTAAAGTTTTAGATAAAGTCAAATATCTCTGTTACTATCAAAGCTACTGAAACATAAAATATTTATTTACTATCAAAATCTATACCAGGAGAAATAATCCCCATAACTCTGATTTGAATTTTGATGGAATTTTGCCCCTTTTCAACGTAGTTTTTGATAAGGTCAAATATCTCTAGATCTGTTACTATCAAAGCTTTTGACTTGAAACTTAAGATACTTATTTACTATTGAAGTCTATACCAGGAAAAACACCTTTATTACTCTGATGCGAATTTTTACATAATTATGCCCCCTTTTTACTTAAATGTTTTTGTTAAAATTTTTGATAAAGTTAAATATCTCTGTTACTATTAAAGGTTTTGATTTGAAAGTCTACACGCGGAGAAACAATCTTCGTTGCCCTGGTTTGAATTTTGACAGGGTTATATCCCGCCGTAATAACTTGGGTTTTTTTCTAGTAAAGCTCTAATTCAGAGTCAAGCACTGAGAAAAGTCGAGCGCACTGTCTTACTACAGAAAGCTATTGTTCCGCGTTTCTGTCCATCAGAGAGAAGTTATGCTACACTTATCACTAAAAATATTGAAGCGCGCAATGCGCTTTGCACATCGTCATAATGTGGTTGAACATTTGGGCCAAGTTTCTTTAAAATCCTTCAAGCAGTTCAAGACATCACACACGAAACAAAGTTATATGACCTTTGACCCCTAAGTGCGATATTGACCTTGTAGCTAGCCGTCCAAAACATGCGCTCTTCACGTCGTCTCGATGTAGTTGACATTTGTGCAACGTTTCTTTAAAATCCTTCAGATACATCAAGAGTTACAGAGCGGACACGAAACAAAGTCATATAACCTTGACACTTAAGAGTGACCTTGACCTTAAAGCGAGCTACCTGATACAGGCGCTCTGCATGTCGTCTTGATGTGGAGAACATTTGTCATGTTTGTTTAAAATCCTTTAAAGGGTTCACGAGCTACAGAGCGGAGTCGACACGAAATTGCTAACGGACAGACGGACACAGAGACAAACAGATGGCCAAATGAACACCTGTTGTATCCAAAAAGACGTCCCCCAGGGGTTTAATAACAACAAAGGAATGGAGACGCAAGCTATTACGTTTTCTACAGTTTTCACAATGATTTACCTACTGACCTACATTTTGATCCCAGCTGAACCAGTTTAGATTTCTTCATGTCGGACGACGACGATGACGCTAGATCAAATATTTTTGCGATATGTACGAGGGGCATTCAATAAATACCCGGAAAAGTGCTCTCAATTCTTCATGTATCATCAAAAATAAATGAAAATGCTACAAAATGTAGACTAGGGAATACTGAGTTGATATTTCAAAATTAGATTGTCTTTGGATAAATAATAAGTAAATGCGAGTCCCCATGGCAACGTCATGTGACGTCATCTGGCCCAATTTTGTCTCTTTTTCTATTTTCCATGCGCTAAAACATTACTTGCCACTTACCTATTTTTCAAGCTACCTTTTCTTAAACTGGGTGAATATTGATATGAAAAGTTAGCGTTACGCCAATAACGTCAAGTTATAAATGTGACATCATTAAAATATTTGGCAGGCATACTGAGTTGGTCGTCGCTTGAAAATCAGTGTTGAACGGAGATGTGAGATAACATTTTGTGTTCTGAATCGAAAATCAAGGAAAGAGACAAATGCTATGCTGAAAAAGGTTTAAGGGACAATGCCCTGAAGAAAACAAAATTTTATTGGTGGGACGTGACGTTTAAAAGTGGTCAGGAGAATATTGCTGACGACTTGTGTTACAGACATGAAAAATAACGCTCAGTCACATTTAATCAATTAAAGAGCTCCTTGATAGGGCATTAGTTCAGTGTCCAATTTCTTTAATACAACAGGAACATCATATGAACAGTATTTATTTATTCTTATGAAGGTGTAAAGATGCATTTAATGGTGATAAACATTGAATCAATGGTAATCATGAGTTGTATTGATTAACTGAGTGTGATATGACAGCATCATATTAGATAGACATTTGCGAATTAAGTCTACGTGGACTGTGAACACCTAAGACGATCGATTTTTCAAAGGGACCTTCTCAACATAATTAATTTTAATTTATGTGTGGTCGGAAAGCATTCCTATAATTATGGTAAGGTCTGGCTTATTATGTCACCGCACAGGATAAGAATGGATTTGACTGTCTGTCCGTCTGTTCGCCAGAGAAATGTTTTGTTATACATACCGCAATAGGTATTTGATCTAGCGTCATAACAAGTTCCTGAAATGTTTTTCAATCTTATAAGTTGCGTATCTGCGACAAAGTTGAAAAGATGAGCTAGTCTGATCGCAATGTATCCGTATTCCATCGTCGTCGTCGTCCGACATGAACAAATCTAAACTTGGTCAACTGGGATCAAAATGTAGGTCCGCAGGTAAAACATTGTGAAAACTGTAGAAAACGTATTATCTTGCGTCTCCATTCCTTTGTTGTTATTATACGCCCGAAGGGACGAATTTTGTTATACCCCATGTGTTCATCTTGCCGTCTGTCTCTCTGTGGATCCGTCTGTCCGTAAGCAATTTCGTGTCGACTCCACTCTAAAACTCGTGACCCCTTGAAGGATTTCAAACAAACTTGATACACACGCACAGCGCCTGTATCAGGTGGCTCGCTTTAAGGTCAAGGTAACACTTAGGGGTTAAGGTCATATGACTTTGTTTCGTGTCCGCTCTGTAACTCTTGACCTGTTTGAAGGATTTTAAAGAAAAATTGAAAAAATGTCCACCATATCGAGACGACGTGCAGAGCGCATGTTTTTGGATTGCTGGCTACAAGGTCAATGTCACACTTAGGGGTCAAAGGTCTTATAACTTTGTATCGAGTGCGATGTGTAACTCTTCAACTGCTTGAAGGATTTTAAATTTAAAACAAAAAAAATTGGCACAAATGTTCACCACATTGAGATGACGTGCAGAGCGCATGGTTCGCTTCAAGGTTAAGGCTACACGTAGGGATCAAAGGTCATATGACTTTGTTTTGTGTTTATGTTACTTTGCATTGCGGTGCTCTTAATTGTTTTTATTTGGCAGATCCCTTTTTTGTTCACTTACAATATTCTTTTATTGAATAACTTCCCTTTTATGCTACTATAAATAGGTTATTTTGAAACTTTTTTATTATTGGCCGGGAATTATTATTATTATAGGGAAAAACTGAGACTAAAGATCATAAAAATTAACATCCTGGCCAAGTTTTATGAAGATACAGACATAAATATGGCCTCTAGAGTGTTAACAAGTTTTTCCTTTGATCTGACCTGGTGACCTAGTTGTTTTTACCCCGGATGACCCAATATCAAACACTTCCATGATTTTATTGAGAGTAATATTCTGACCAAGTGTCATTGAAATTAGGCTAAAATTGTGACCTCTAGAGTGTTAACAGTCAAATTGTTGACGACCATGACGATGGATGGACGACAGACGACAACGGACGACGGGCACAGGCAGATCACAAAAGCTCACATTTTGCAAGGGAAGCTAAAAAGTTGGATGTTAGATAAAATTCCTATACAATATCATGACCGTTACGATCGTCCAATACAATGTGCGATATGTGTAGAATAAGTTCTCTCTGATGGACAGAAACACGGAAAAACAGGCACATCCAAATTTATATCACCTATCGCATAGTGATGATATAATAACCCAAACCCTATTGCCGTTATAAACTATTTTTCCTATCGCGCATAATATAATCAAATTATGTTGAGACGGTCCCCTTGAAAAATCGATTGTCTTAGGTGTTCACAGTCCACGTAGACTTAATTCGCAAATGTCTAATAGCATGTTACTTCAGCTGACTTCATTTATTTGCTGAAACCTTTAATTTTTACACCGTGACAAAGAGATTTTGAGGGATATGCGGGTAGATTACTGCGTGGAATGATTACCGGATAATAACAGTATACAATGTCGCGCTGCAAAATTACGAATATATAGTAACATTTATACAGGTATACATTTAGTAGACTAGAACAATTTTAGAATATTAATGGTATGAGTCAAGGAGTGGTAAGGAAAACAGTTTTAGTTACATCATCATGTGGAAATGACAGGTAATTTCCGTTGATTTTCAAATTATTTGATGCACCGTTTATCTTGTATTAATTAGCGTGTCTACATTTTTAATGTTTAAGTACGTCAACAGACGCACAGGTATATTAGGTAATTTCAGAATTTTGATGGTAATTTGGAAAGAAAAACTGCCAAATAAATGAAGTAATATTTCAATAATTTGTTTAATGTTGCTATTTTTTACAAATGATAATAATAAAAATAATTTTTATCTTGTAAGTGCAACCAAAGAAAAGCATAATGATTATTTATGTATCTTAACAATAAGAAAATTGTCGTGATTATTACCTTTGAAAAAGGATAAGCACATATGTCAAATGGGCCATCTGTCCGCCAGAATACGTTGTCAGATATCTCTCGACAAATTCTATGTATTGAAAAAACCAACATAGTGCGTTTGCATCTATGCATTCTAGTCAGGTTCCATGCTGTTCGCTTTGAAAGCCTATTGCAATTAGAAAACCCGATAGCGAACATCATGGATCCTGACCAGCCTGCGTATCCCTGGATCCATGCTGGTCGCAAACGCACTATTTTGGTCTTTTCATGGTGCGGCTCATTTCTTAATTTACTTTTCTTAGCTTCGATGTGGTGATATCTTTAATACCAGCAGTACCGCATTGGTAAGCTAGCGGTAGAGCGTCCTATGTCTTGTCAGACCAGAGTCAGTATAATCTGACTAGGTTGAGTATATTGTCACACGCATATGGCGTGATATCCCAGTGAGACAGCACTATTAAATTGGACATTGTACTTATTGCTAGAAGCAGACATTGTCTTTTACATTGACTGAAATATTGTTAAAACAATGCTTTATACGGACACACGTACACGCACACACAGGCAGAAACGCGCGCGTACACACGCTGAAAAAGATTTGGTATGCGTCAGTTTGTCAGTAAACACACAAACACACGCATGCACGCACACACAGACACACTTGAAACCTAATGGTATGCGTTTAATCAAGAAATAACTAAGTAAACAAGTTAAAGATAACAAAAACCTATAGAAAAATAGTCTTTGAAAACTGAGAATATAAGCAAGAAAAACGCGTGTTGTTGCGTTTTGTCTAATTTGTTGACTTTACCTTGACAATCATTTTAACGATGTCCTATACTGTAGAGAATTTGTATAATATCAAGCATATTATGAATACTTAATGTTATTAAGATATTTTGCGGCATGTTTTATCGCATTTAATTTTATTTCTTACCCATTTATAAGTAATCATTTTCGAAACTGTATTTGATTCCACAGCTTTTTATTTAATTATTGACATGTTCTTAATATTCGATGAACCGATGGCGTATATAACTAGGTCGTAGTGTAAAAAAGAGATTTGCTGCGACATTAAATTTACAAATAAAATAGTAAGAGTACGCTTTATCAACTACATTATTTCGATGAAAAGACTAATCTGTATATTGTATACTGCCAATTAATTTATGGAAGCCTTCATTTTCATAGTAAACGGGGTGTCGCTTAAAAAGAACACAAGTGAAAGTTTAGATGTGCATAATGTTGGATAGTGATAACATGTTAAATGCATAAACATCAGATTTATATAATGATTAAATGCTATTGGAAATGGCAATTGAGTCAATTCATACGGTCCATTGGTCACTTACACGTGTACTACAATATTGTTTGTGTTGTTTACAAAATCTTTACATTTTCTATATAGTACGGTGGAATGTGAGTATAATAAAATAACTTGGAGAACAATATCGTTAAAACACACACACACAAAAACAACAACAATAACATGCGATAGAATTATTAGTCATTTTAATAACTAAAATTATAATTAATTAATTAATATCATATTGTCTTTGTTCATATCCGATCTTGGTAGTGACCGACTGTTTTCGTATTGAGCATGAACTGTTCATTTACAAAGTTTTTGTTCTGCTGCTTATCCTTGAGATTCTCTATGCATTTAACGTCTACACTAGTATCTATCAAAAAATCCTGGCTGTAAATTAATCAAAATCCTTGAAATATGTATCAAGTAATCTTAAAATTAATATGAATAAGGGGAAGTTATTTAAACTTCTTATTACGATAGTACTTAAAGCGTTCTTTCCCTTGCTGCACAATATATATGCATTACGTTTAAGCTTAAATTTTGAGATTATCGTACGCACAGGCACTTGGTTGCACTGATGGTATGTCGAAAATTCGCTTTTTAAAGAATCTTAAAAATTTGGTCTCAGGATAGATATAAAGAGAAGGTATTGCACTCCGCCATTATCGGCCATTATCGGCAACAGAACTACGGTCGACTGGTTTTGCAAACGGTAGTACGCCACTAATTTATCGTGGCGTGGTAACTAGAACTACCTAACTTATTTCATGCGTTAATATTACATATTAACTCTGTATTACTAAAACAGATCAATGGAACAGACTGTAAAACGAACTGGAGTACATGTCGCTTTTTGCCTACAGAGCCAGAACAATAACACAAGACACGTCGACAAAGATTGTACAAGAATTGACATTACAATTTTTCACAGAATTCATGATGGACCTCGAGAAATTTATAATTTTAACATGACATCACCGTACGTTAGGGGTTCTAACTGACCAATCAGAGAGCTGCATTTTCGGGTACCTGCCAATTTCCACTTGGGTATAACGAAGTATATTTACAATGAAAATAAAGTGACTAGAAATAAATATCACACTATTTT
Organism: Mercenaria mercenaria; assembly: GCF_021730395.1. Classification (NCBI taxonomy): domain Eukaryota; kingdom Metazoa; phylum Mollusca; class Bivalvia; order Venerida; family Veneridae; genus Mercenaria; species Mercenaria mercenaria. The sequence goes on from NC_069378.1 coordinate 46,964,955, forward strand.
AGATATCAAATTAAGATTTTTCACTGCACATGCTTCAGATGATGCTACAAACAACAAAACTTTGAAGTTTTGTTCAAATATTATATGGATTGAATAACTTTATTTTAGTTTAAAGTTTGAGATTTTACAAAGGGGTCTACGATAAAGTCCGAGTGAAATGTAATAATCACCAAAGTGGAAATAAGTATCATTGCGCAATGTTTTGGACATGATAAAAGTAGTATAGTAATTGTCTAGTCTGGTGCAATTTTTAAATTTAATTAAAAAAAAATAATTTATAAAAAAATTTATAAATTATTTAATTAAAACGTATATTTTTTTAAAACAACTTTTTAATTTAAAATCAACAATTTTTTTTAAATTTAAAAAACAACTTTTTAATTTAAAATCAACAAGTATATTTTTTTAAACAAACCTATTAAAATAATTTATAATTGTTTCTTCATTTTGTTTTACATTATTAACTTTTAGTATTCTGTATAATAAATCGTACAACGGTACTTTATCTTGTAACATTTTTATGAAAAATAAACAATAGTAACCACAGAGTGTACTTGTTTTGTCTTGATATTGAACATTGTTGTATTTTATATTTGGTAAATATTTAATTACCTCTTTTGGTGGAGGAAGTCCAAATGGGTCGAAATACATATTTTTTAAATAACAAACCCAATGTGTTCCAGGTCCAACAGAGTCGTCTAAATTGATTATTCCACATTCGTTTTTTATTTTTATATTACCTAATAAATTATTTCTACTAAATATACCTTTAAAGTTTTTAGTTTTTAATTGTTTAACCCATTGTTCTATTTCAAAGTTAGAAATTGGTTTGTTTATAAATTTTATTTATTTTTAATATGGGAATTCGTCTGTAAGGTCTTCTCTGAGAATCAATTTGTATACCCCGGCCTTTACCTTTACCAGTTAATAAATATGTAATTAAAGGTATTCCTAGACTAGCAGCCAACATGCCTAAAAACCCGCCGTCTTGTTTTTGTTTTTGTGTTAATTTAATTATACCATAACCCATTAATTGTCTTTTTTGATTAGGTGTAACATATGGTATTATCATATTTCTCTTATCATTAGCTACTGAAATCATGCCATTTCCAAGTAACTTACTGACACCGGTACTGGCAAGTCCTGATAAAGCACCGATACCTAGAGGGGCTAATATTTTTGGAGCTATTTTTGCTGCCATTGGAAGAATTGTTTTTCCTAACAAACCAGCCAAAGCTCCTAAAAATCCACCATTTTGGCCTTGACTGGACATTTGTTTTTTTGAAAATTGTAATTTCTAATCCCTTGTTATTTCTAATAGACTTTTCATTTGATTAATTTGTGTTTTTGTTAAAAGTAAAGGGAAGTTTCCACGTAATTGTTCATGTTTTAATCTAAAATTATATGGAGTTTATTATTATAAGCTTGTGCTAAATTTTCTTTTCCATCTGTAAGGTTAACTTTTATATTCAATATAATTTATGACATAATATACTTTATATTTATTTTTAATTTTATTTTATTTAAAAAGTAACAGTTCATTTCCAATAGTATTTATTTCAACTGTTTCCTCATACAATACAATTGCGTAAATACGATATCTTGCAGTGGGAAGTGTATTTATTTTAACTGTTAATGTAATTTGTTTAGGATCTTCTGTTATTACTTCCTTTTTATATTCCAAGTTAAAATGAACAAATCCAAACAAACTTTGAAAATTAAATCTATTTAAGAGACTTCCAGTAGTTTTGTTATTTTGTTTATAATAATAATTAATTACATCGTCATATATTCTTGATATACTTGTGTATTCTGTTTCTGGATAAAAAACACCATTACCAACTTCAAGACGACAAGAACTCAAAGTGCAATCATTATTATCAGCATTTAGTTTAAATGTATCTAATAAAAGCGGATTCATTAGTTGATTATTACTTTTGTCAGGTCGTTGTAAATAAACAAATACATGTTGTGGTTTTATTACACCAGCCGTTATTCTAAAAGTTGTATTAATCTGTTGTGTATCAGCTGATTGTGTTATCATTTCCCGAAGGTATGACCATCTTGCTTTTATAAATCTTTCAGAAATTAGATTAAGTCCAAATTCATTGAAAACCAAACGCGGAACCCATAGAATTAATTTTGTTACAATTACCCTACCTCGATCTCCACCAACTCTAAAAATTAATTCATCATCATCTGTCAACCGCAGTGTTATTTGAATTTGACTTGGAGGTATAATATTAGTTTCTAAACCCTGAAAAAATGAATAATTATTTAATGGAATCTTAACATTTACCTCATTATCACCCTGGATTAATCCTTTTCTAAGACCAAAACCTTTATTACATTCAGCTTGGTCTTTTCTGCTTTCAGCACTAGCGTTAACGTCTAAATAAATAAATTCATTTGTTCCAGTTGATTCTGCATAATCATTAGATAGTTCAACCAGATTCTTTACATTTACTACCTTATATAAATTGTAACAATCATAAACATTTTTTCCATTTTGTTTAACCACTAACTGATCAATTAATGAAGCTGCATTATTAATTAAAGCAATTTGATCTCCACCAGCATAATTACCACCACCAAGCTTATTTACTTTAAAACGTACTTCAAAATAACCATTAAACCAATCAAAATATGAGCTTCTATCATTAATTGTAAAGTGATATCCCTTTTTTTCTTGCTTAACATTATTTCCCAAGACAGATATTAAGGCTGTATCTAATTGAATAGGAGTTAGTTCGTATCTTTCACAATATTGTTTTGTTCTAAACATGTATATATTATATATTATTTTATTTTTTATTAAAGTTAAAACTTTAGTTTTTATAAATTAATTTATTAATACGTTTATGTGTTCCAGCACGAGCCTGAAGCTCATGAAGAGCCGAAGCTCCAGATCCTGACAATAATCTATTTAGTCTTATATTAATATCCTCCTCCTCCTTACTATTTTTACTGTTATTCTTTTCTTGTAATTCCTTAACAATTAAATCACCAACTGCCGGAGCAGGTTTCTTTTTAAATTTTTATTAGCAGCTAAATTTCCAACTTCTGTTCCAACCTTTTTTGTTCCACTTTCTAACGCAGCTTTTCCTGCTGTTTCCAGAGCTTTTTTTCCAGCAGATGCAACTCCACTTGAAAGCAATTTTGTTAAAGTGTCAAAGATACCTGTACCGTGTATGATTTCTTTTCCCGTGTGAGCATCAACATAAATAAATATTCCTTTATTTTTGTCATAAACTTTTTTGTACATTATATAAAACTAAAATTTATATTTCTTTTAAAATTAGTGTAAAACTTGTTTCAATTTTATTTAAATTAATTATTCTACCAAATATGTCTGTAATATGTATTTTTATTGAATCTATCATAGTTCTATTAACTTCAGAATATCCAATTATCCGAGGTTCTTTTGTAAATGGATAAGCTCTTGTTAAATCTGCAGTACTTAAAGCATAGATAATATCACTGAAATTACCATCAACAAGTGAATATAATAAGATCACAATGAATATAAATTGTATCCACAGAGTTAGTTTATATTTGGTACTTCAGTTCCCCATTCAGTATTTCTCAATGCTTTTTTCTCAAATCCAGCAATGTATGAAAATTTGACATTCTTAAATCCAACATAAAATTATCTTTAATTGAAATCAAAATCTTAAAACTACTTAAATCAAATTCCAAACTTATTGGTGCAATGTCTGATTTATCAAATTCATAATCATCATTACTTATTAATGTTTCCCTTATGTAATTATTAATATCAGTGTAACTGTAAGAACCATTTGTAAATATGATATCTTTCCATTCTTTACCATTATTATAACGAATTCTTTTATTGTCATATTCATCACTAATATTATGCCAAAAATAGGTCATAGTGTTAATACTAGCCAAACCGACAACATAAGTTTTATTTTTATCTAAAATTAAAGAACGACCAAATCTTATTGTAAAATCACTAGGGGTATTATTTTCATAATTTTTAACTGTTTCAGAACTTAACACAATTTTTTGTTCCATTTATATAATTAATAAACATATGTTTTAATAAAAGTGTAAATTCAAGAAAAATATTTTTTATATAACATTTCATGTTGTTTTGGTAATAATTTATCCATTTTTAATAATTGATCTATTACCATAATACCTTTATTTTTTAATTCTTCGTTATTATTTCCTGCATCAATTGAACCACAAATTAACTCTAAATCATTAACTAATTCTTCTGGATTACATGGACAAACGTTATAACCCTGTCCCCTAATTACTTTTTTAAATTTCATAGATCTTTTATTGATAGGCAATCCTGATTTTTCTGTTAATTCTTTAAATATTTTTCTAGAATGAATTTTTATTATTGTTATATCTTTTATTAATCAAATCAATCAAATCATTATCTACTTTAGTGTTTATTACTTCTTTTCCAGTTATTCTATCTTTAGCAATTAATTTGTTTTGGCTATAAAGTTTATTTAAGTTAATAATTAAATTACCATAATGTCCATTTGGTGAAACTTTATATGGATTATGATGTTTTATTCCTTTTCCCGTATATTTTCCTTGTTTTAAAATATCATTGATTACGTCTCTATATTTTTTATAATGTTCCGACTCAGCTATAATTGCTTCCTTTTGCTCTAGCTCGAGACTTGTGGGGTTTTTCATTCTAGTTATTGCACCAGATTCATTACCCAATTTTTTTATTTTCTTTGATACCTTTTCTATGATATCCTCTACTTCTTTTCTATTCATTTTTTCATCAGGATTTTCAGATTCACTGTAAAAAAAATCAAACACTTCTTGTGGCGTATAATATTGTTTTTTATCTAAAAGATCTAAATCAATATCTTTATTAAAATCAACTGTAAATTCTTTTGGTCTTGCTCCCAATTCTTCTTCTGACTCTTCAGTTGTATCATTAGTTGTTTCAGTTATTCCCATCTTTTTTCTTCCATAATCATCTAATTCCCGAAATTCATCTCCCCAATCTATTATTGGTGTATAGGGAGCCGGTTTTAATGGTAGTAATGGTGGTGGTTCTTGGAATAGCTGTGGTAAACCTTGATATGTTTGTATGTCTTTCATTTCATCACCTAGTAATGCTAATTGCTCCTTAATTCCAGGTAATGCTTTTAACTGACTTGATAATTGTTCTTTTTGACTTTCTATTTTTTCAGTAATTGGTTTATAAATTTCAGTGTACATATCACGATTTGTAGCTTTTCTAATTTTTTCTTTCATTATTTCTTCTCTAAGAGCCCTCATCTTTTGCCCGACTAAGTTTTTTCTTATTCTTATTTCATTAAGTTTTGATTGCATTTATATAATAATGTAAGATAATGTAAAATAATGAAGAAAATTTGTAAGAAAAGTTAGAAAATTTTTAAAATAATGTAATATTATTATTTTATATAAAATACAAAGGGAAAATTTCCCAAAATTTAATGATACAAAAAAAATAAACCCCAATAATTTTAAAAACAACATTATCCTTTTATCCCGGATTCATTTTTAAAAGAATTTTTTAAATGTGGATCTTCGGGAAAATCGGGAAAAAACAAATACCTAATGCTTTAACTTCAAAAAACCCTTTTAAAATATTATGAAAAATATCCCTATATCCCCAAAAAACCCCTTAGAACAACCCAAAAATATCAGGTTTTTAATTTAAAAATTTTTAAAAATGGAAATGCAGAAAAAAAAAAGGTCCCAAAATTTTTGGAAATTTTACTTAAAATTTTTCCCCAACCCCCAACCAAATTAAACCCTTGTAAAAAATTTTGAATCAGAAAAAACAAAAAGTATAATTTTTGATGATTTTGTATGTAAAAGGAAAAAAAGGGTTTCAGAACGAAATAAAAAAATACGTCTTTAAAGGGAACGTCAAAAAAAATGTTGTGTTATTTATTTAAGTCAGTTTTATTATAAAAAACCAAAAGAATTGGAAATTAACTGTTCACATTATTTTTTTTATTTGAAAGCCCAAAAGAAAAAGAAAAAAAATTGAAAAGGGGGATTTGAAATGAACAAAATATTAACCCAAACCGTTTTGCTAATGCAACAAATAAAAAATATAAATTTTTTGAAAATATGAAAAACCCAAAAAAATTTTTTTTAAAAAAAAAAACCTTTACGATTAATATTTTGAGGGGAATTTTTTTAATGACACAAAGAAAAAGAAGAAAACCCCGGCAGCGTAATAAAGTTAAAATTTGATATTGTTTTAAAGTAAAATTATGCAACTAAAAAAAAAATTTCAAAAAACTTAAAAAGGAATCGGAATAAATATCTTCACAAAAAATAAGGAACTTGAAAAACCCCAAGAACGTTTTTTAGATATGGGGGGTAAAAACCCTTTATAAATCTGGAAATCCAAAAACCCTAATAAATGCAGTTTCGGGGACGATTTATGTTTAAAAAAAATTTAAAGGTTTTTAATAGATGATTATAATCTTGAAGATGTAAAAAGTAAAAAACCCCCCATTTTGGCGAAAAGTAAAAAAAAATTGAAGATTTAACAAAAGTTTTTTAAAAAGAATTAAATTTTTTTAAAAAATAGTTAAATTTAACAAAAAAAATTGAAAAAAAAAAAGAAAGAAAGGGTTTTGATTCTATTAAAGAACTTGAAGAAAAATTCTGATTTAAACAAACAAAAACAAAAAAGGGAAGTATTTCGGGGTAAATTTTAAAACCCTTTTATTCACCCCCAAAATTAAAGGGAATTAAAAGATGAAATTTTAAAACATGAAAAAACTAAAAAAACAAGAAAATTAAAAGCCGGGGAAAAAGTTACAAAATAAAAAATCAGTTTAAAAAATCAAACAGAAAAAAATAAACTAAATACTAAAAACTGAAAATAAGCATAAAGATTTATTAAAATTTAAATTTTTCAAATAAACTTGCAGATTAAAATTAACCCGGGGAAAAAACCCCCAGCTTCCAAAGAGGGATGATCACAACTTCCCTTTAGAAAACCAAAAGAAAAATTAATTCAAATAAAAGATTTAAAAAAAACAAATTCGAATTTGGATTAGTACTTTTTGATACACTTTAACAATTTAAAGTATGAATTTAAAGTAAAATTAAAAAAAAAATTAAAAAGAAGATATAACGCAGTTTAAGGGTTAAAGTTGAAGAAAATAAAAAAAGAACTGGCCCCTTGTATTTGAAAAAATAGTTAAAAAAGGGAAAGAAATTTAAAATAAAAATTAATAAAGGGCTAAAAAATTTTAAGAAACAACCCCCGATCTGATTAGAAAACTGTGACAACGTCATAATTTTAAAGTCCCGGGGTTTTTAAAGTACACTTACGGTTTATTAAAAAGAAGATATAAACGATTTTTTAAATGAAAAAATTTTAAAAAAAAAAATTAAAGTTCTGGATCTTTTGTTGTTTTTAACAAAAACAAGGAGAATCAACCATTTGTTTAACCCCCAAAAAAAATTTTCCCTATTTAATCCCCAAAAATTAAAAAGTAAAAAATGTTTTTTTAACAAGAAACCCAGTTACTAGAACAAAAGGGGGTTTGTTGACAATTTTGTCTGCTTCTGAATTTGCTACAAAAAAAAAGCCTTGATGATTTAGCTAAAAAAAACTTGAAAATGAAAATAAATTTGCAAAATATAAATCTGAACGGGAAAAAAGAAAAAAACGTGAAGTGTTTTTTTTTTTAAATTTTAAACGGGGGTTAAAATACTGGGAAAAACTCCCAGGTTCCTTTAGGTGCTTTATAAAAAAAAATAAAAAAGGGTTATTTTGATCCCCGGGGAAAGTGTCTGGATATATTCATTATTTTGAAAAATGAAATTTATAATTGTTGGGGCTTTTTTGGGTTTGAAATTTAATTTAAAAATCGGTAATTTCGAAGATTATAAGTTTTTATAAACACAAACCAAAAATTTTTAAATTTTTGTCCCAAAATTTTGTTTTTTAAAAAATGGTTTTTTTAAAACCAAAAAAAAAATGGAATTTTAATAAAAAAAAATTAGGTTTTTTTTAAACGTTCGTTTGATGTTAGGGAAAAATGCAAAATATCAAAATTTTTCTTTTTGGGTGGTGGAAAGAGGGTTTTTAAACGGGGTAAATTTCCCCGGTGGGAGTGTAAAAAAAAATCCCCCGAGATAGTTGCCAAAAAATCCCCCCCTCCCTTTTTTTAAATGTAGTATCAAAAAAAAAAAAAAAAAAAATTAACAGAAAGGACAATTTTTAAACTTTCCCTCCTTAGGGACGTTCATAATTACAAAAGTATATTTAATTTAGGCGGGGGAACATGTAAAAATTTTAAAATATTGGAGGAAAAAAATAAATTATAAAAAAAGAAAAACTTTTGTTTTTAAAAATTTTTAAAATTAAATTTTACTGTATTTTTTTTTAACGGGAAAAAAATTGTTAAAAGGGGAATAAAAAATTTAATAAATGAAAAAAAAATTTAAAAAAAAAGAAAAAAATAAGAAAACCCCCAAAAGTTCTTAACTTTTTTTATCTGAAGATACTGAAAAGTGGATTTTTTAAAATGGAAAACTGAAAATTGCTAGCCCCTGGTTTAGTTCAAAATGGTAAAAAAATTTTAAGAATCAAGCTGAAAAAAATTTTAAAAATTAAATTCTTGTTGATGAAATTTAAAATTTAAAAGATAAAGGAAAAGCAAAAATTTAACAACTCAAAAAAAAAAAGAAAATGTAATTTTAAAAGTTAAAAATTTCAAACAAAAAGAGAAAAAATTTGAATCTATTTTTTATTAATTATGCTAATAAATTTAAAAAATAAAAGGGGGATTTTAAAAATTTCTTTAATTCTTTGAACTTTAAAAAAATTAAATTAAACCCAATTTTAGGGTTCTTATTTAAGTAAAAAACCGATGTTTCCCCTAAACAAATCAAAAAAAAAACACATCTAAAAGTTTTTTTAAAAAAAATTTAAAAACAAATGTTTTTTTCTAAAATTAAAAAAAAAATCATAAAGATGTTTAAAAAATCAAAAACCCACATCAAAAAGATGTTTTAAAAAAATATAAACTTTGTTTTTTCTAAAAAAAATTAAATCAAAAAAAATTTTAAAAAAAAATCAAAAAAAACATCAAAAAAAAGTTTAAAAAATAAGAAACAAAGTTCTTTCAAAAAATCACATCATAAAGGGGATTTTTTAAAAAATTAAGAAAAAAACTATGTTCTTTCAAAATTTTTAAAAATTCAAATCAAAAGGAGGGCTTAAAAAATCAAAAATAAACATCAAAAATATGTTTAAAAAAAATTTACCCCGGGTAATGATGAATAAATCTTTTTTTTTTTTTGTAGGTTGGGGTAGTAATCCCACCCTTTAAAGAAAAAATTTCTTTTATCGTCTTAAAATGATAACAAACTTTTTAAATTTTTAAAACCCCTAACTAAAAAAAATTTTTTTTTCGGGATCTTTTTAACTTTAAATTTAGGCATACTTTGTGTTGATTTTAAACAAAGTATTTTTAAAAAATTTTTTGGGTGGGTTTAATTTGTTTTTTTAAACAACACCCCTTTTTTTCCCCTTACATTTTTTTTTTTTTTTAATCTGAGATTTATGCCCACATGAGCCCCTCTAAAAAAATAAGAATAAAATTTTATTTCCTTTAATCCAACAAATTGGGTTATCGGAGTACCGGCACCCCTCATTTTTAAATTTCCAAGGGACTTTTTATTTTAATTGAAAAAAAATTTTTGAAAATTTTGGGATAATCACTGTAATAAAACCAGCTCTTTATTTTTAAAAAAAAAGTTTTTTGTAGCCATCTTTATTTTTTTTATTTCATAACACAAGGGAATCAGTATCATAAAAAATTTAAATTTCGCAAAATTTTCTTTAAATATTTTTTTTTTATATAATTGTAATGGAAATCAAACATTAGGTACTTTGATAGATCAAAAATGCAAAAATTCCCCACAAAAGAAGGTCTTTTTAAATTTAAAAAAAAATTTTTTTTTTAAATTTTTTTGAATACCAAATAAATTCGGGGTTAAAAAAACGTTGAACTAAAAAATTTAAGGGTTTTTGCAAATACTTCAAAAAAATTTTTTTCATAATGAGTTTTTTTTAATTTTCCCCCTCTTGCGAAAAATTTCCATATTTTTTTCCGAATACAGAGTTTTTTAAATTAACTTAAAAAAAAATCCTTTTCAAAAAAATTTTTTTTTTTTAACTCAGTTCTTTTTTGAGTATTAAAAATAAAAATTTTTTTAAACCCAAGGACTTTCATCAAATTTAAATTTTTTTATGTATTTTTGTTACTTTTAAACCCAATGAGTATACATTTTCTAGGTTTCTGTAAGGTAAACAGGGAAAATTTTTTTTTTTTTTTTAAAAAATTTGGAACTAGTTTTTTTACATCCAAAATTTCCAATTTTAAATTTTTCTTTAATTTTTTTTACTTTTACCAAACAACCATTCTTCTGGTATTTTAATTTTTTTCAGGGGTAAGGGGGTAATCATTATGGGAACCCCTTTAATTCCTCTGGTTTTTCCCAAAACCCAAAACCCCAACTATAAAATTATTTTTAAAACCCTTTGCTATTAATTTTTTAAAATTTTTTTTTTTTGGGTTTGGGGTCCTTTTAAAGTTCCCCTGGGGGTAAAAAAAAAAACCTGGACATGGCCCAAACCCATAAAATTATTAAGCGCAAGGTACTTTAAATGAAATTTACTTTTAGCTTCCCCTTTTAAAATTTTTCCCTTAAATTTATTTTTAGTTTTAAACTAAGCGATTGGTTTAAAAAAGTTTAATACCCCCCATTTTAAAACCCTTTTTTTAAATTACACAGTTTACATATAAAATATCTTTTATCAAATCTAATTTAATTTTTGCATTTTTAAATAAACCCCCAGGCTAAACCCAGGACTACTAAAAAAATGCCCAAGGATCAAAATTTGAAATTATTCTAGGAAAATTTTTTTCCAAAATTTTAAAAAAAGGGGTCAGTAAAAAGAAAGACAACGGGTTTTTAAAAATTATAAATCATGGTTTTGGGCCAATTTTTAATTTTAAAATTTTTTCCAAATTATTCCCGCGTGTTTTTTATTTTCGTTGCAAATTGTTTTTCCCCATTCAATTAAATAAAATTCTTTTTTGGAAAGGAAAATTTTTTGTATTTTTAAAAATTTACGAATGAACCCCAAAAATTTCAAAAACGGATAAAAACCCTTTTTTTTTTTAATAAAATTAAATTTTTAAACTTTTGGGAAATTTTTTCCAAAAGATATTTAAATTCTGGAATTTTTTTCCCAAAGTGACCCAATGTTTTTGCACAAAAATTAAAACAAATTCTTTTAAATACTAAGTCGCTAATAAAAAACCGCCATTTTTTTTTTCTATATTTTTAAAGGAATAACATTTATTTTTTTTTTTTAAAAAATTTTTCCCTATTTGCTGCATAATAAAAGGGCGTCAAAAACCCTTTTAAATTATAAAAAAAACAACAGGAATTTTATTGTTAATCAAAAATTAATTTTACCTCTGGGGGAGCGTTTTCCCTAAATTTTTTCCTTTTAAATATGACAGGGTTCTTACTTTGTTTTGAATCTTCTATTATTCTTTTTCACAGATATGAAAAAAACTTTTTTTTTTTAAAATTTTCCTTTTTTCGTTTTTTTATTAGACATTTTTAAATTTTTTTATTAAAATTTTTTTTTAATTTTTTCCCTTTACAACGCTTTTCTTCTTAAAAGCTTTTTTTTCTATAAATTTATATACAGCTTTCAGGTCCTCTTTTAAACCCTTGGGTTTGGGTTTTAGTATATTTATCGCCCTAGCAACAGAGGGATTTTATCCCCAAAAAAAAACCACAATCGTATTTTTTGGGTTTTCTTCTGTAATGGGAAGGGTTTCGGGTTTTTGGGGTTTAAACTGCTAGATACCTTTTCATTAAATGCTTCAAAATCAGCTTTTTAACACAAAAGGTCCGACGGGTTTTTTTTTAAAAATTCCCCTAAAATTGTTATTTTTACAAAAAAACAGGGGGGTTTTAATAGATGAACCCCGTTGTTTGAAAAACCCAGTTTTCTTTTGCCTATTTAGAAATTTTTTTCTTTTTTTAAAATGTGAAGGCAAGATTTACAAAATGTTTTTTTAAACGCCATTTTTTTTTAAATTTTTTTAAGTCTTTTAAAAAATTCTTTAAACCAAACTTTAATGTTAACGGGACTTACAGTCCCCAAATTTTTTTCTCGCCGTTACAAATTTAAATTTAACAAATCACAAGGTTAAAAATAATTTTTTTTTGGGAATATATAACGGATAAAACTCCATTGGGTTCTTCTCCCCCAAATACATTAAATGAAATGCCTTTTAAATTTTGCTTTTTCCCGGAAATTTTTTTTTAAATTTAAAACGGGAAACTTTATTCCTAAAAAAAAAAAATTTCGAGATCATTTTTATTCTTTTTATATTTTAAAAATTTTTCCCGGGTTTTTTTTTTTAATAGAAATTTTAAATTGTGCCAAATGACACCCCCGAAAAAATTAAAATTATCATTTTTTTTTTTAATTTTTAAAATTCCTTTTTTTTTGGATTTTTGTAATTTTTTGGTTTATTTCCCCAATAGCTTAAAGCTGCAAAAGGTTTCAAAATTTTTATTTTTAAAAATTTTGTGGGGCAAAACCCAAACCTTTTCGCCAGCCGCTTCCTTCTGAAATCCATTTTACCCTTTTCTTTTTAATTATTTCGCCAAGGTTTAAACGAAAAGGGTTTTTTTTTTTTTCCGTTTTTTTAAATTTAACTTCTAAAGCTTTTGTTTGGAAAAATGGGTGATTTAAATATTTTGTACAGTTGCACTTATTTTAAAAAAGTTTTTTTTTAAAAACCCAACTTTTTTTTTTAAATCCCTTAAAAAATTTTTTAAAGTTCAGATTTAAGTATTTCATAAAAAGTGTTTTTATTTAAAATAAAAAAAATTCTTTGGATCTTGTTTATATTCATTTTAAAATTTTAAATTTCTTTTAATTTTGTTTTTTTTATCTCTCAATTTCCATAAAATTTTTTTATTTAGAAAAAAATTTTTTTGAACAAAAAAGCACAAAAAATAAAAAAAATCATTTCTAAAAATTTTTTATTTAAAAAAAATTTTTCAAATTTTTATCTTTTCTCCCCTTGTTTTTTGATATTTCCCAAAATTTTCCCTTTCCTCTACCTTAACAACAATTTGCTATCGTTCTAGAATTTTAAAATTAAGATCTTTTGTTTTTTTTTAATATTTTATTTTTTTTTTTCCTCGTTTGTACTACCAAATTTTTTTGCAAAAAATTTTTAGGATTGTTTCGATAATTTTTTTGGTCTGGGGCAATCACATAAAACCTTTGGTAAATTTTTTTTTCCCGTTAATAGACAACCAAAATTTCCTTCAAAAAATTTATTTTTTTTTTGAAAAGATAAGGATCAATAACCTTTTTTAAAATTTAAAAAAAGACATGGGTTCTTTTTATTTATCGTTAACTATTTGAAAAAGTTTTGATTTTTTTAACTTTTTTTCTTTTAAAAACTTTTTTTTTATAATCTTTTTTGGATTCATTATTTCCCCCTAAAGTGTAGATAAAAATTTTTGGCACTAAATCATTCAAACTAAACTTTTATTAAAACCCCTTTATAAAAAACTTTTTAAAAAAAAAATCTTTTCACAAAAAAACGCCCAAAAAAAAACTTATTTTTTCCCCTTTGCCTTAAATCCGTTAAGTTTTTTTTCTTTCATATATCTTTTTAAAGGGTATTAAATAATTTTTTTTTTTTCTGCATTTCTAACAGTATTGTAAAAATATCTTGAATAACTTTTTTTCTTCTTTTTTTCTAGGGTCTTTTTTATTAAGAACAGCTAAAGCCGCAATCCGTTTTTTTTGTTATTGTTGTTTTATTTTTTTTGGGGATGTAATTTTTAAAAAGCTTTCTTGTCGTTAAGTTTTAGTCCCATTCTTTTAAAAATGGTAATTACTGATGGAACAACACCAAAAGCTT